>NC_074673.1:18091598-18391598 GCF_029448725.1 Salvelinus fontinalis | reverse complement strand
CGGGCCGATGTTGGCTTTTTTAGCTAATATCGGCCGATTTGATATGCTCACCGATATATCGTGCATCCCTAATTACAATAATAAGTAATGTCATTATCATTGGTAGACTTAGTATAGCGGCCTTGTATAACCACCATCGAGTTGTAGGCCTGAGAGCTCTTCCTGTTTAGTCTTAATACCGTAACTTACTTAGACATATTTCAATACTTATATAGGCGACTGTATCAATCAATAATGTATTAGTTGATGTCGTCACACAGCATATGAGTCATTCATGATTTTGAAATGCAATCAAGCATTTTAGTTTTAACATAAAATATCAAAGCGACCCCTGATTAGCGTAAAAAATAAATAAACCGTTGCATTTCGGAAATTGCATTCACGAATGAATGAGTCTATTTTTCATATTTGCTGTAAAAAAGGCTTAACAAAAAAACGTTGGTATGCTTATAATTGATTTAGTGTTGACATTGTTCCAAACGGTCAGAAAAATGTATATTGTAATCTAACAGCACCTGTTTGGCACAAATAATATGCACGCAGCGCTTGCTCCTCACCTTCCCCAGTATTTTCCACAACTGACTTCCCCTTTACCTCCTGAGCAACCAGTAAACATTCCCCGTTTGGAGTTTATTTCTCATGTCCTCTGCATCCATTTTGCTGTTACGGTGTTAAAAGTTTGTTATAACTAATGTATTAATGTGATTATGATATGTTATAGGACAGACCCTATTGGTCACTTGCATGCAATACATACCTGTTTCATGTAAAGAGAGCAAGGGTTGAGGGAATGGGGAAAATTTTTCCTAAACAAATTAGGGATCAGAAATGGCAGTAATTATGGGTGGTGCTAGTCACACAGTCACTCGCTGTCATTTTAACACAACACAGCAAGTCTGAATCCGGCACAATCAAATCAATTGCAGTCAGACTCCCTCTAGTCATTTGTGTGTCTTAATTATTTCATAAAACAGTGTTCTTCAAGTATCAGACAAGCTCAATGCATGTAGTTGATTTGATTAAAACACATAGGATGTGTCTATCTATTGAAAAATACCCATTTTAAAATTTAGACCAATCGATTGGTCGAAAGAACAACGATGAAAGAACGACTTGGTCGACCAAGATTTTTTTGGGGGGTCCGACAGCCCTATTGCATTAACCCCTTCTCTGTCTGATGTGTGTCAGGATGCTAAGATCAACTCTCTGGAGCGAGGTCTGAGGGACATGGAGGAGGAGGTGATTATGTTGAAGTCCAATGGCCTGCTGAGCTGTGAGGAGAGACAAGAGGAGATGAAACAGATGGAAGTCTACCGCAGCCACACCAAGTTTATGAAGAACAAGGTGTGAGGTCACTTCCCCTCAGTTTCCATTGATCAGAATTCCATTTCTATCAGTTTATATTGGTCAGGCTTCAAGTCCCCTTGGTTCTGAGAGGTTAGAGGTCGGTTCAGTTCCTTCCAATCAGCTCAATATCAATCTGTTCTGTAGTTGTACATGTTCTCTTCATATCCCAACCCTCCTTCCTCTGCTCATCACCATCTACCTCTCCTCTACATCTTTCTTTTGCTCTTGTTGTCCTCTTCTTCCACCTCTCCCTTCTTTCTCCTCCCTCTCTCTCGCTCTCTTTCACTGTCTCAGATGGACCAGGTAAAGCAGGACCTCAGCAGGAAGGAGACGGAGCTGATGGGGTTGAGGACCAAGCTGGAGACTCTCACCAACCAGTTCTCAGACAGCAAACAGCACATCGAGGTCCTCAAGGAGTCACTGACCGCTAAAGAACAACGAGCTGCAATCCTACAGACAGAGGTACACACACATTTCAGAACCAGCAATATAAGTATATAGACACTCACTGGCCAGTTTAAGTAAACCACCACGTTCACAAATTGATTGCCCCTACAGACAGTGATTCATGTGGCCATGTGTGGCTATATAAAGCAGGCATACGGGCATTGAGGCATTGTTACTGTTTGATTGAACAGGCAAAACAAGTGACCTAATGCGACTTTGAGTGTGGTATGATCCTCGGTGTCAGTCATGCCGGATCCAGTATCTTAGAAACGGCCACCCTCAACTGCTTGTTGATGAGAGGTCGAAGGAGAATGGTAAGAATCATGCAAGTTAACAAACAGACAAATAACGCCACAGTACAAAAGTGGTGTGCAGAACGGCATCTCGGGACCCACAACTCGTCAGTCCTTGTCACGGATGGACTATTGCAGCAGACAACCACACCGGGTTCCACTTCTATCAACTAAAAACAAGAAGAAGCGGCTCCAGTGGGCACGCAATCACCAACACTGATCAATTGAGGAGTGGAAAAACATTGCCTGGAACATGACAGTGAGTTCAGTTTACTTGAGTGGCCTGCAGACCTCAACTGAATAGATCATCTTTGGGCTGAGATGAAATAGGCTGTTCTCAGCATGAATGTACCACCGTCCAATCTGCAGCAACTGAGTAATGCCATTGCGTCAGCATGAACTAACATCCTTGTGGAACGTTACAACACCTTGTAGAATGCCCCAAAGAATGCAGGCTATTCTGGAGGCAACGGGGGGTCCTTCCCGATAATTGATGGGTGTACCTAATAAACTGTCTGGTGAGTGTACAGCGCACACACACAGACCCAGTATGCTGAGTAGTTCTCCTCTGCCCTCTGCTGGCCAGGTGGATGCGTTGCGTCTGCGTCTCGAGGAGAAGGAGACCACGCTGAACAAGAAGAGTAAACAGATCCAGGAGATGTCTGAGGAGAAGGGCACGCTCAACGGAGAGATCCACGACCTCAAGGACATGCTGGAGGTCAAGGAGAGCAAGGTTAACGTCCTGCAGAAGAAGGTGGGCCTCGACTATATAGCACGCTGTATAATACAATGGGATACATTACCTCATACTACGTCCTATTTAGTAGACTTGTTCTGTATGTCTTTTGTCTAGCTCGTCTAATTTTGTGTGTGTGTGTCCAGATTGAGAACCTGCAGGAGCAGCTGAGAGACAAGGAGAAGCAAATGAGCAGCCTGAAGGAGAGAGTCAAGTCTCTACAGGCAGACACCTCTAACACAGACACCGCTCTCACCACACTGGAGGAGTCCCTTGCTGAGAAGGTACACACACATGCAGACACACACACACTGACTCCAACAGAGAGACACAAGCAATGTGTGTTATTTAAAGTCATGCCGTTTCTGTCCTGGATGTTTGTAGTCCTCTCATATGGGCTCTGAATTGACGTGATGATGATGTTGTTCTGTGCCTCCCCTCCTATTCTCTCCCCTGAAGGAGCGTATCATCGAGCGTCTGAAGGAGCAGAGAGACAGAGACGACAGGGAGAAGACTGAGGAGATCGACAGCAACAAGAAAGAGCTGAAGGATCTGAAGGAGAAAGTCAGTCTGCTGCAGGGAGATCTGTCTGACAGAGAGGTGAACACACACACACACACACACACACACACACACACACACACACACACACACTGTTGACACACTTTATTAACCCCATCCTCTCTCCAGACTAACCTGTTGGACCTAAAGGAGCATGCATCGTCCCTGGCTTCCTCAGGGCTGAAGAAAGACTCCAAGCTGAAGACTATGGAGATCTCTCTGGAGCAGAGGAAGGAGGCGTGTCTCAAACTGGAGAACCAGCTCAAGAGGGTGAGGTATTTACCTTAGACACTGATCTAAGACCACTTTTGCTGCGTGTGTGTCTGACTGTGTGTCTGTTTCCAGGCCCAGAATGCGACGTTGGAGGCCAAAGCGAACACAGAGCTGTCGGAGCTCATCACCTCCCTGGAGAGGGAAGTTACCCGACACCGAGAGGATTCTGGGAAGGCTCAGGCGGAGGTAGACCGACTGCTGGAGATCCTGAGAGAGATGGAGAACGAGAAGAATGACAAGGACCGCAAGATCAATGAGCTGGAGAGGTGTGTGTGTGGTGTTAATCTTTCTCTGACCCTGACTGTTTGTTTGTGTCTGTGTGTCTGACTCATAGTCTCTGTAAACAGCAGTCTATCTATAGAAATGTGTATGAGCTCCTACATCGTCTAATGTAGGTGTTTTCTTCTGAAATACCACACGGTCCTACTCTTCTCCTCCCTTCTCATCTTCCAGCTCTCTGAATCTGTGTTTCTCTCTCCTGCCTTGTCTTTTCACTGGAACTCTCCAGTCAGTCCTCCAGGTTAGTAACATGTTTTCTACATGGCCTCTATGCACTGGCTTGACTTCCTCACACCCTTCTCCCATCCCCCCTCGCTTCTCCTCAATTGCTTTTGCTCTCCCTCCCGCTCCCCTCCTGCTCTCACTTTCACCAGTTTCTTCACCCCGCTTCACTTTCTCTCTCTCCCCCCTCTTTCTGTCTAACTCCCTCTCACTCTGTGATGCTTCAGTGTAATGTGTGTAAGCCTATGGGATTGTGTGTAACCCAGTCCTCCTGTGTCCCATGGTGCCCTGCAGACAGACCAAGGACCAGAGTAAGAAGGTGGCATCACTGAAACAAAAGGAGCATGTGGAGAAGAGTAGGAACGCCCAACTTATGGACGAAGCCAAAAAGAGAGAGGACAACATCTCAGAGAGCTCTCAACAGGTCAAGGTGAGGCGTGGTGGGTGGGGGGGGGGGGGGGGGGGCTGTATCAATGCATGTGACTAATGTCAACACTCACAAAGAAAGCTTCCCTTGTTGTACTAAATGTAGTTCGACATCAATATCCTTAATTGTCTTCCTCTGTCTTCTCTCCTCCCCCTGTCCTCTTCTCTTCCTCTCCCCTCCAGGACTCTCTGCGGTCGAAGACGGAACGTATCGAGGAGTTAGAGGAGGCTCTGAGAGAGAGTGTTCAGATCACAGCGGAGAGAGAGATGGTGCTGGCACAGGAGGAGGCTGCCAGGAACCACCAGGAAAAACAGGTACGCTCACATGCAACAGAAGTACACATGCACACACCCAAACACACACTTGCAACACAAATACACACACATGCAACACAAGTGGACACACTAAAAGAACACCTTGAGAAAGCACACATACACGTACAAAGCTACACGAACACAGATACACACACACGCACACACAGACGGCTTCGATCTCCTTTCATCCCTGCTTGCTACGTTTCACTCTCTCCCTGCTATCCCTCCTTTTCTTAGTTTTCTTATCTCTAATTTTCTCCTGTTTTATCTCTGCTACTCACTGCCTCTCAGAAGCACTCACACAAACCAATGCATGAGTCCAACAACGCCCAGTTTAAGTGGTCTAAGGTATGACATAATAATGCCCCCTCTGTTGTATTTCACCGTTTGGATCAGTAGTAGCTCTTTAGACCATGTTACCATTTACCTACTATTCACTTTGAAATTACATGGCGTCAACTAAACTAGAACCTTCTGGTTAGAGCCTGACCCATGTGTTTTTTGGGGAGTCTGATTTCTAGGAGGAAAAACGTACCGATATATTTGCAGATATACTGTTTTACATCGGGGAAATCGAAAAGGTGTGTTTCCCACACTGAATTCTCATAAAATGTCCAATAACTATGCTTCAAATGTTCATTTCATACATTGTGTCAATGACACAACATGAGAATGGCTGCCAGTGTTCAGAAAAGCATGAGATTCACTTTTTTCATCTTATTTATTGAATATCGGTGGAGTTAACGTCCGATACCGATTTATAGAGTTAAAAGGCCAATATCGGACGATTTTATTATCGGTGTGCAGATTTTAGTATTGGTGGGGCTCTACTTCTGGTACGTATTTCTAGTAATGTCAATCTGCAGCTAGTTAGTAATCGATGATAATACTAACATGTGTATTGATGGTGCTATTTAGTATTTACAATGCACCCCAGCTAATTCAATAGTTATTATTTAGCCATATTGAGTTGTACTGTTAACCATGTGACTTCTAAGTAAATGCCAGGTAAATGGAAGTACTGCAGTGAGTAGTTTATTTAGTGATGTTTAGAGCTGTCATTGGAGCCCCTTGTTGTACATCAATCTCCTCAGTGGGGTTGGGTCCAGAAACAAACCCTGGCCCAGGGGTCGGTAAAACCACCCAGCAAATGATTTATTTTTTATGAAAGGAGTTTAGTTTTTGGTCAAAAAAGTTTTCAGCTAAAAATGAGAATCTGTTTACTAAGTATTCCCACTATAAAATTAAAAAAAGAGACGTGACCGTGTCTCAATGTAATCAAAGTATGAAATTTGTGTTATTTTAAAATACAATCTCTTTTTGGGCTTAGTTGTGGTCAATTTGCAGTGTACAAATATTATAATTATGTTCCCGACCCCTGACCAGTCGATCCGACAAAATCCGACCTACAGCTGAATTAAGTTGCCTAGCCCTGTTCACCATATTGCTGGTCTATTACGCATCAATCCATTCAGATTTACACAAGTTCCTAGGGGCAGTGGTGGAAACAGTACTCAATTGTCATACTTGGGTAAAAGTAAAGATTCGTTAATAGAAAATGACTCAAGTGAAAGTCATCCAGTAAAATACTACTCGAGTAAAAGTCCAACATTATTTGGTTTTAAATATACTTAAGTATCAAAAGTACGCAGTGGTCTAAGGCATTGCATCTCAGTGCTAGAGGCGTCACTACAGACCCTGGTTCGATTCCAGGCTGTATCACAACCGGCCGTGATTGGGAGTCCCATAGGGCGGCAGACAATTGGCCCAGCGTCGTTAGGGTTTGGCCGGGGTAGGCCATCCATTGTAAATAAGAATTTGTTCTTAACTGACTTGCCTGGTTAAATAAATAAAATACATTTCTTGTTTTTTACATTAACGGATAGTCGGGGCATACTCAGAATCCATTTACAAACTAAGTATTTGTGTTTAGTGAGTACGCCAGATCAGAGGCAATAGGGATGACCAGAGATGTTCTCTTGATAAGTGTGTGAATTGGACCATTTTCCTGTCAAAATGTAACTAGTACTTTTGGGTGTCAGGGAAAATGTATGGAGTAAAAAGTACATTATTTTCTTTAGGAATGTAGTGAAGTAAAAGTTGGCAAAAATATAAAAAGTAAAGTAGAGAGACCCCAAAAAACTACTTAAGTAAAAATACTTTAAAGTACTACTTAAGTACTTTACACCACTGGCTAGGGTGTGAGGGCTAGTGCCTAAGGGTTAGGGGTTCTTTCTGGATATAGCCATGTTTTCAATAACATATAACCTCTGATGGCCCTCCCTCTTTAGAGTGCCTTTGATTGACAGTTCATCAAAATTGGTCTGTACAGTTTCTTTGAATGATGAACACGTCTCATACATTTTCACTTTCTCTACTCGTGTGTTTGTACAATCTTCATTCTATGGTGTGTGTGTGCAGATTGAGGAGCTGCTGGGGGCGATGGAGAAGGTGAAACAGGAGCTGGAGTCCATGAGGGCCAAGCTGTCGTCTACCCAGCAGTCCCTGTGTGAGAAGGAGGCCCATCTGACCACGCTGAGGGCTGAACGCAGGAAACACCTGGAGGAGGTGCTGGAGATGAAGTAAGACAAACATACACTGTTTCCACCCCCCCCCCCCCCACTTTACCAAGTCAACAAACATATTACAGTCAGGTAATGTTGTAAAACTCCCAGGTAATAGAATATCCTGCACAGTGTAGATGACTCATTATTCTGAAATGCCACCCTGTAATTCCTCCTCGGTGCAGACAGGAGGCGCTGCTGGCAGCCATCAGTGAGAAGGATGCCAACATCGCCCTGCTGGAGCTGTCATCGTCCAAGAAGAAGAAGACGCAGGATGAGGTGGCTCTGCTGAAGAGGGAGAAGGACCGTCTGGTACAACAGCTCAAACAGCAGGTAGGGAACACTACCTCGTCACGTAACCTGGGTCTGGCCACATATGCCACTGTGACATTATAGATGTATTTCAATAATGCTAAGTCACTTCCTCTACTCATCTCCTCTCCTTTACCTGAAATGGGGAGAGATGAAACAGACCTTAGGTAGTTTATAGGTATAGCTTTTAACTTTGCAGCGAGTGTCAAAATCAAGAGTAGGCAGCCTTAAACTCCTCTCGGCACAGCTGGCTGCTCAATGCACCGTGAGTATGCTGGTAAAAAAAATATGTTAAGTCTCTCTCCCTGAAATCCTTTCCACATTCTCCTCTCTTCCCCCTTTCTCCTCCATCCTCCCTCTTTCTCGCTCTCCCAGACTCAGAACCGTATGAAGCTAATGGCAGACAACTATGAGGACGACCACCTGAAGACCGCCCCCGACCAGACCAATCACAAACCTTCTCCAGATCAGGTGAGTACCCAGTCAACCAAACAGAATCCTATATATCTAGATAAAATGTGTTATTGTGATAACACATGTGCAGCTTAACCAGAATACACTTTCTTTCTCCACGATATGAAGATATGTCAACTGTCTCTCTGTCCCTAAAGTGAAATTGAATCATCACTCCTAATATAAACAATTTAATCTTTCTTCAGCACCTAAACCTAAGTGTTCTCTCTCGCACTCTTTGTTCTGTCTCGTGCACACACACTAACCAAGTGTTCTTTTCTAATGCTGCAATTGGCTAAACCATCCCCCAATAGGATGATGAGGAGGGTATCTGGGCATAGCCAACCCTGTGCCCTCCTCCCCTCTCTCTCTCTGCCAATTTGTTCAGAAGGGTGAGCATGAATGAACGCCAGTCATCTGTCCATTCTTCACCTTCTCCCTGGCATGTTTGCCCTTACTCCATCGTTCAGTGTGTTAGTTCTGCTCCTCCATTTTGTTTAGTCATCCGTTTCTCCTCTTACCATTTTACTTTGGTCCATGCAGTGTTTGGTACATGTTGTCTGTTCTCATATTTGTAATTTCTGTGGGAATGTTATCACTGTTGTTAATGTGTTACCATGGTAATGGTGCTCTGTCAAGTTATGGCAACACATTCCATGTTTGTCTGCCAACCACATATTGTAGCTTGTGTCTGTGAACAATTGAGTCAATCAAATAGTTACACTCACACACACAGCAGGACACACTTTTGTCCAACATACCATACTCCACAATCCCATCTCCTTAATGCATGTGAGATGCAGCCTTGTTCTTCTTCCTTCTGCATGCTCCATGCTTTTGGTTTAGCATGGTTAAGCCTCTGAACACACTGGGACCTAACGAACTGGTTCCGTCATTTCTTTCTCCACTCCCTCTCCCCCTTCCCACTGTCCCCTCTAGATGATCCCCCCTCTCCTGTCCCTGAGTGAAAATCGCAGTAAGCTGAAGCTCTACATCGACCACCTGACTGACCTCTGCCACGACCGAGACCCCAGCATCCTCAGTGACCTGACCCCGCCCGCCCACTATCACCACGCCAACCCACCAGCCTGGGAGGAGGAGCTACACAAGTTGACTCTGGAGCAGGTAACAGTCGGTATTTAATGTCATAAGAAGGAATTCCCCTCGACCACGCCCACAAATTGGGGGAAAGCAAACGTTCTTTCTCATTGACCGTCATTGTAAAAGAGCCAACTTCGTTGTAGATTTTTTGTTATACAGAAATACCATTCTGGAAGCGAAAGAAACGCACACCTGTTTCGGCGAGATGCTGGCTAGCGGAGAAGAACACTTGAAAAAGAAAAGGAGAGCCGCACACACTAGGAGCTCAGATGCAATAATTTTATAACCTAATAACCAACAATTTGACAGACAAGCTGTCTTCATCAGGGTATGATGAAGTTGGCTCTTTTACGTTGGTGCAGTGAGTTGGTCCAATCAGGGTATGATGAAGACAGCTTGTCTGTCGTAACGTTGGTTATTAGGTTATACAATTATTGCATCTGAGCTCCTAGAGTGTGCGGCTCTCCTTTTCTTTTTCATACAGAAATACCAAAACATGCCGAAAAGCTGCTGTGTTGTTCAATGTACATGTAACGTAGTCAAATCTCCGAACATATGGTTCACAATGCTCCCATGTAGGGAAATGGAGCCTTTGAGATGAGCCCTGTAGCGTCAGACTACTCGGTGCGGAAGAGTGGGAAATTGTGCCTTCAGAAAGTATTCATACCCCTTGACTTAATCCACATTTTGTTACAGCCTGAATTAAAAATATATTAAATATATTATTTTCTCACCCATCTACACACAATACCCCATAATGACAGTGAAAACACGTTTGATAGCAAATTTTGGGGAAATGAAATACAGAAATATCTCATTTACATAAGTATTCACACCCCTGAGTCAATACTTTGTAGAAGCACCTTTGGCACAGCTTTGAGTTGTCTTGGGTATGTCTGTATCAGCTTGGCACATATAGATTTGGGGATTTTTCTTGCAGATTTTCTCAAGCTCTGTTAACCTCTATGGTGTCCCACCAGAGAGTGTCCCACCTCGCTAGCGTCCCACCTCGACAACAGCCAGTGAAATTGCAGGGCGCCAAATTCAAAACAACAGAAATCCCATAATTAAAATTCCTCAAACATACAAATATTATACACCATTTTAAAGATAAACTTCTTGTAAATACAACCACAGGGTCCGATTTCAAAAAGGCTTTACTGCGAAAGCACACCATGCGATTATGTTAGGTCAGCGCCTAGTCACAGAAAACCATACAGCCATTTTCCAGCCAAGGAGAGGGCTCACAAAAGTCAGAAATAGCGATTAAATTAATCACTAACCTTTGATCTTCATCAGATGGCACTCCCAGGACTCCATGTTAGACAATAAATGTGTGTTTTGTTCGATAAAGTTAATCTTTATGTCCAAAAACCTCATTTGAAATTGGCGCGTTATGTTCAGAAATGCATTGTCTCAAACAAACATTCGGTGAAAGTGCAGAGAACCACATCAAATGACAGAAATACTCATCATAAACATTGATCAAAGATACAAGTGTTTAACATACGATTAAAGAAACTTCTCCTTAATGCAACCGCTGTGTCAGATTTCAAAAAGGCTTTACGGCAAAAGCACACCATGCGATTATGTTAGGTCAGCGCCTAGCCACAGAAAACCATACAGCCATTTTTCAACCAAGAGAGGTGTCACAAAAGTCAGAAATAGCTTTAAAATGAATCACTTACCTTTGATGATCTTCATCTGATGGTACTCCCAGGTCTCCATGTTAGACAACAAATGTTTGTTTTGTTGGATAGAGTTCATCTTTATGTCCAAATACCTCCTTTTTGTTTGCGCGTTTAGTCCAGTAATCCAAATGCACAAGACGCAGGCACTAAGTCCAGACGAAAAGTCAAAAAAGTTCCATTACAGTTTGTAGAAACATGTCAAACAATGTATAGAATCAATCTTTAGGATGTTTTTATCATAAATCTTCAATAATATTCCAACCGGACAATTCCTTTGTCTTTAGAAATGAAAGGGAACGGAGCTCGTGCTCACGGCCGTGCGCGTGACTAAACTAAAGGCTTTCAGCCTGACCACTGGTTCAAACAGCTCTTATTCGCTCCCCTTTCATAGTAAAAGTTTGAAACAACGTTATAAATACTGTTGACATCTAGTGGAAGCCTTAGGAAATGATCTGACCCCATAGACACAGTATATTGGATAACCAATCACTTGAAAAACTACAAACCTCAGATTTCCCATTTCCTTGTTGGATTTTTGTCAGGTTTTCGCCTGCCATATGAGTTCTGTTATACTCACAGACATCATTCAAACAGTTTTAGAAACTTCAGAGTGTTTTCTATCCAAATCCACTAATAATATGCATATCCTAGCCTCTGGGCCTGAGTAGCAGGCAGTTTACTCTTGGCACGCTTTTCATCCGGACGTGAAAATACTGCCCCCTACACCAGTGAGGTTAAGTTATACAGTGCTTTCGGAAAGTATTCAGACCCTTTGACTTTCCACATTTTGTTACGTTACAGCCTTATTCTTAAATTGATTAAATAAATCAAAATCCTCAGCAATCTAAACACAATATCCCATAATGACAAAGCGAAAACAGGTTTTTAGAAATGTCTGCAAATGTATTAACAAAAAACAAACGCCTTATTTACAAATGTATTCAGACCCTTTGCTATGAGACTCAAAATTGACCTCAGGGACATCCTGTTTCCATTAATCATCCTTGATGTTTCTACAACTTGATTGGAATCCACCTGTGGTAAATTTAATTGATTGAACATGATTTGGAAAGGCACACGCCTGTCTATTTATTTTTATTTTTATTTTACCGTTATTTTACCAGGTAAGTTGACTGAGAACACGTTCTCATTTGCAGCAACGACCTGGGGAATAGTTACAGGGGAGAGGGGGATGAATGAGCCAATTGTAAACTGGGGATTATTAGGTGACCATGATGGTTTGAAGGCCAGATTGGGAATTTAGCCAGGACACCGGGGTTAACACCCCTACTCTTACGATAAGTGCCATGGGATCTTTAATGACCTCAGAGAGTCAGGACACCCGTTTAACGTCCCATCCGAAAGACGGCACCCTACACAGGGCAGTGTCCCCAATCACTGCCCTGGGGCATTGGGATATTTTTTAGACCAGAGGAAAGAGTGCCTCCTACTGGCCCTCCAACACCACTTCCAGCAGCATCTGGTCTCCCATCCAGGGCCTGACCAGGACCAACCCTGCTTAGCTTCAGAAGCAAGCCAGCAGTGGTATGCAGGGTGGTATGCTGCTGGCAATATATATATATATAAGGTCTCACAGTTGACAGTGCATGTCAGAGCAAAAACCAAGCCATGAGGTCAAAGAAATTGTCCGTAGAGCTTTATGGTAGAGTGGCCAGACCGGAAGCCACTCCTCAGTAAAAGGGACATGGCGGCCCGCTTGGAGTTGGTCAAAAGGCACCTAAGGACTCTCAGACCATGAGAAACAAGATTCTCTGGCTTGAATGCCAACAGGGACTGGGAGAGTAGTCAATTTGATCAATTTTAGAATAAGGTTGTCCTCTTACCATTTTACTTTGGTCCATGCAGTGTTTGGTACATGTTGTCTGTTCTCATATTTGTAATTTCTGTGGGAATGTTATCACTGTTGTTAATGTGTTACCATGGTAATGGTGCTCTGTCAAGTTATGGCAACACATTCCATGTTTGTCTGCCAACCACATATTGTAGCTTGTGTCTGTGAACAACTGAGTCAATCAAATAGTTACACTCACACACACAGCAGGACACACTTTTGTCCAACATACCATACTCCACAATCCCATCTCCTTAATTGGAATCCACCTGTGGTAAATTAAATTGATTGAACATGATTTGGAAAGGCACACGCCTGTCTATATAAGGTCTCACAGTTGACAGTGCATGTCAGAGCAAAAACCAAGCCATGAGGTCAATAGGACGTTTTTCTAAGTAGTAATAATGCTTGGGAGCAGGCAATGTTGTAAAGTAATCTTTATGTACTTTTCTTAAATGTATACTGAACAAAAATATACACGCAACATGCAACAAATTCAAAAATTTTATTCTAAAATTTAAAAGGCACACGCCTGTCTATATAAGGTCTCACAGTTGACAGTGCATGTCAGAGCAAAAACCAAGCCATGAGGTCAAAGAAATTGTCCGTAGAGCTTTATGGTAGAGTGGCCAGACCGGAAGCCACTCCTCAGTAAAAGGGACATGGCGGCCCGCTTGGAGTTGGTCAAAAGGCACCTAAGGACTCTCAGACCATGAGAAACAAGATTCTCTGGCTTGAATGCCAACAGGGACTGGGAGAGTAGTCAATTTGATCAATTTTAGAATAAGGTTGTAACGTGACAAAATGTGGAAAAAGTCAAGGGTTCTGAATACTTTCCGAATGCACTGAATGGGGAGTGGTCAGCAATCCTAAAGTCCTTCCACAGATTTTCAATGGGATTCAAGGCTGGGCTTTGGCTGGGCCACTCAAGGACTTTCACATTCTTGTTTTGAAGACATTCCAGTCTTGCTTTGGCTGTATGCTTGGGGTGATTTGTCTGGTTGGAACGTAAATCTTCGCCCCAGTCTGTCATTTGCACTCAGAAGCAGGTTCTCATCATGGATTGGCCTGTATTTGGCTCCATTAATTGTTCCCTTACCAGTCTCCCAGTCCCTGCCGCTGTAAAGTATCCCCACAGCATGATGCTGCTTCCACCATGCTTCACGGTAGGGATGGTGTTAGACGGGTGATGAGCTGGGCCTGGTTTTCTCCAGACAGCGCTTTGGATTCAGGCCAAAGAGTTACAATTTTGTTTCATCAGACCACAGAATATTTTGCCTTATGATCTGTCTTTCACATGCCTTTTTGCAAACTCCAGGCGTGCTGTCATGTGCCTTTTTTCTCAGGAGTGGCTTCCGTCTGGCCACTGTCCCATAAAGCCCAGATTGGTGAAGTGCTGTAGACTGTTGTCCTTCTGGCAGGTTCTCCCATCTCAGCCAAGGAACTCTGAAGTTCTGTCAGTGGTCATTGGGTTATTGGTCACCTCCCTAACCAAGGTCCTTCTTGCCCGGTTGCTCAGTTTGGTGGAAACATTCAACACTCTAAAAATAGATTTATACCCTTCCCAAGATATATGCCTCATCACAATTTTATCTTGTAGATCTAAGGACAGTTTCTTGGACATCATGGTATAGTTTCTGCTCTGACACGCACTGTCAACTGTGGCATCTTAAATAGACAGGTGTGTTTCTTTCTAAATCATGTCCAAATAATTGATTTGGCCATAGGTGGACTCTAATCAAATTGAAGTGACATCTCAAGGATGATCAAAGGAAAATGAATGGACCTGAGCAAAATGTTTTACTGTCATAGCAAAGGGTGTGAATACTGATGGAATATTTCTGTATTAAATATATATATATTTTTTAACTCACTATGTATGGGTGGGGTATTGTGTGTAGATGGGTGAGAGAAAAAAACATATTTATTCTATTTTGAATTCAGACTAACACAAGTGGAATAAGTCGGTGGGTATGAATACTTTCTGAAGGCACTAGCTATGTGTGTGTAAAACAGTTAATCACAGGTAAGACATTTGACTCGTGGTAGAATATTCTGTTCGCAACTCCACTCACTAGTAACATTATAGTCTGTTTGTTGGTCGTGACTAGCTTAATGTTCTGGTTGGTATCTCGCTAGCACTCACATGGCTAATGTTAGTGCCATCATGAAAAGGGGGCATGAGGGAAGCCCTACAATAGGACGTTTTTCTAAGTAGTAATAATGCTTGGGAGCAGGCAATGTTGTAAAGTAATCTTTATGTACTTTTCTTAAATGTATACTGAACAAAAATATACACGCAACATGCAACAAATTCAAAAATTTTACTGAGTTACAGTTCATATAAGGAAATCAGTCAATTTAAATAAAATCATGAGGCCCTAATCTATGAATTTCACGTGACTGGGAATACAGATATTCATCTGTTGGTCAAAGATACGTTAAGAAAGGTAGGGGCGTGGAGCAGAAATCCTGTCAGTATCTGGTGTGACCACCATTTGCCTCATGCAGTGTGACACATCTCCTTGGCATAGAGTTGATCAGGCTGTTGATTGTGGCCTGTGGAATGTTGTCCCACTCCTCTTCAATGGCTGTGCAAAGTTGCTGGATATTGGCGGGAACTGGAACATGCTGTCGTACACGTCGATCCAGAGCATCCCAAACATGCTCAATGGGTGACATGTCTGGTGAGTTTGCAGGCCGTGGAAGGACTGGGACATTTTCAGCTTCGAGGAATTGTGTACAGATCCTTGCGACACATGTTAGCGGATGAATGGCAAGACAATGTGCCCCAGGACCTTGTGATGGTATTTCTGTGCATTCAAATTGCCATAGATAAAATGCAATTGTGTTCATTGTTCGTAGCTTATGCCTGCTCATACCATAAGCTCACCGCCACATGGTGCATTCTGTTCACGAAGTTGACATCAGAAAACCGCTCGCCCACACGTTAACATACAGTGGGGAGAACAAGTATTTGATACACTGCCGATTTTGCAGGTTTTCCTTCTTACAAAGCATGTAGAGGTCTGTAATTGTTATCATAAAATGCAAATTAATTACTTAAAAATCATACAATGTGATTTTCTGGATTTTTGTTTTAGATTCCGTCTCTCACAGTTTAAGTGTACCTATGATAAAAAATTACAGACCTCTACATGCTTTGTAAGTAGGAAAACCTGCAAAATCGTCAGGGTATCAAATACTTGTTCTCCCCGCTGTATATGTGGTCTGCAGTTGTGAGGCTGGTTGGACGAACTGCCAAATTCTCTAAAACAACATTGGAGGCAGATTATGGTAGAGAAATGAACATTAAATTATCTGGCAACGGCTCTGGTGGACATTCCTGCAGTCAGCATGCCAATTGTATGCTCCCTCAAAACTTGAGACATCTGTAGCATTGTGTTGTGACACAACTGCATGTTTTAGTGGCCTTTTATTGTCCCCAACACAAGGTACACCTGTGTAATGATCATGCTGTTTAATCAGCTTCTTGAAATGCCACCCGTCAGGTTGATGGATTATCTTGACAAAGTAGAAATGCTCAATAACGGATATAAACAAATTTGTGTACAAAATTTGAGAGAAATAAGCTTTATGTGCGTATGGAAAATGTCTAACTTTTATTTCAGCTCTTGAAACATGGGACCAACACTTTACATGGTGCATTTATATTTTTGCTCAGTGTAGTTTTTGTAATTGACTTACTTGGCTGTCACAATAGCTAATTATTATCTTAGATAGTTCCGGTCTTTACCTGCCCTTGAACGGTCTAGGTATTTAGAAAAGTTGCTTCTTGCTGGCTTGTCTATATGTCCTTTCAACTTGCTAGAGACCAGCTGGGGAGACAACCCTACCAAATGGCCCCAAGTAGCCTACGGCGAATCACAACTACTTGGTGGAATCTCCAGTTTTGCATAAATATCCAAATGCAGAAGGATATTCTAGCTTTTATTTGGATGGATAGAGCACTTGTCCTTACTACAAGCTAACTAGCTAGCTTAATGCAATATACATAGCTAGTTAGATATAAACAAAAATGTATTGAGTAACCAGACCCCATAGCTTTCCATTTTCATTGCGACGTAATAGCCTGAAACTGTGAGGTTCGTCTAACCTGGTCCTTCTCCTTGGGCAGTTGATGAAACTTAATTTGGTGGTCCTTTTTCTCTGACTTACTTTTATTTAACTTGCTAGTTAGTCTGTTGGAATCGTCCCTTTGGCTGAGAATCGTGACGTACATTCCATGCCACAGTCTATCTGTTCATGCTAACATTTTTACATTTAGAATGAAAGTGTTTTTAGGTATAATGTAGTTTGTTGATTTAAGGCGACAAAAGTGCAGTACCGGTCAAGTTTGGACACCTACTCATTCAAGGGTTTTTCAAGAGTGTGCAAAGCTGTCATTAAGACAAAGGGTGGCTATTTTGAAGAGTCTCAAATATGAAATATATTTTGATTTTGTTTAACATTTTTTGGTTACTACATGATTCTATATGTGTTATTTCATAGTTTTGATATCTTCACTATTATTCTACAATGTAGAAAATAGTAAAAATAAAGAGAAACCCTTGAATGTGTTAACTTTTGACTGGTACTGTATGTTACAAATGACCAAACAAGCATATCCAAAATGTTTATAAAATCATAAATAAAAAAGAATCCAGCCGTTGTCGGGATATGAGTAAAGTATGCCATTTATCATAGGAATAACGGGAGTACCCTACGGCTGTAACCTACTCGGGGGGTGTGATCACGTTAAGCCTTACCTTGCTGTGTATCTATGGGCTAACCAAGATGACCACTGGTTGTTTTCCCCACAGGCGGGCAAGGGTGCAACGTTCTTTTTAATACCGACTTGGACTATCCCTTCCTCTAGTGTTCTCTCTTGTTCCCTCTGTCTTTCTTTCCCTCTATCTTTCTCCACTCTGTGGTGTCTAAAGTTTTGATTTGCCTCAAGAAAAAATGGGGGTGGGGTTGGAGAAGTATGCTAACTCATTATCTCTCTCTTCCTTAGTTGGAACTGGAGTTGGAGTTGTGTGAAAAGGAGAGTGGGGAGCTGCAGGAGTATGCCAATTCAGTGCTGCAGCAGATCGCTGACTACTGCCCTGACATCCTGGAGCAGGTGGTCAATGCGCTGGAGGAGTCCTGCTGACCGCTCACCTTTACAGACCACCTCATGACCCCGCATGAGCTTCAGGCAACCTTCCTCCCATCTATTCACACATGATCAGGGCAGAGGGAAGACTGGGCGATCGTACTGCACCCCCACATGCCCAATTCTCATTCCTGGGGATATTGACCAGCCTGAGGACATGATGATGAAGAACAGCCACAAAGTGGCCTAATGGTGGAGGGATGTAGCAGCCTGCCAGTCATGGGTTGTGTTCAGTAGGGCACGTCATAACAAAACGTTTTGAAAGAGAAAACACAGGTAGCACTTTCAAAATGTTTTCTCTGGATTCATCCCTACTGACACAACCATTGTTTTCTCTTTGAATCTAAACCAGTGTTTTTTCTGAAAGGTGGAGTGTTGTGGCATAAAAATATTTAGGAACCAGTGATTTAAACCACATTTCTTTTGCTAGTCTATTTCCTTTGATTTGCCTTCAGAATCTCCTATGTGAATTACTAGACAACAAACCTTTTCCCTCAACTCCCCACCTAGATCTATTGAGAGAACCCCTAGCTGAGTTTTGCTGACTAAATGTAAGGCTTTAGCTATGGCAGACTTACTGTGTGTTCTGTGAATGGCTCTTAAGACAGAGGGAAGAATCCTAACTTGAATTTCCACACACATTTCCCATTGACATTAATGTCTAATTTATGTGAAACTTTGAGGTACACTAGCTTCTCGAGTTAGGGAGAGAGAGCAGTTGATTTTAATGGTTTTGCACACAGCACTCCCTTCTTTATGAGGTATGCAATGTTAGTTTATTTTCAGTCATAGTCAGCATCCCAAATGATACCCAATTCCCCACATTGTATACTTATTTTGTCAAAATTAGTGCACTAAACAGAATAGGGTGTCATTTGGGATGCTACCATAGAGTGGCCTTTGAGCGTGCACAGGGATCAGTACTGGACCTAAATGAGGGACCTTTTTTATTCCTCAGTTCTATTGGTGCTACAGCATGGCATAAGACATCAATAAAGATCTAATCCACCGGTCGCATGATCTCATCCAAAGTTTCTATAGATATTACTTTTTTTTAAACTATAATTGTTTAATTTTTTAAATTTAATTACATTCCCTTAGATGCAAATGTTGCCCGTTCACTGCATCTGTCCAACGCTTCAGAGCTAGCTATGGTTCTTAATGTAATGAGATTATAGGGAATCCTAGTTAAAAAGACACGACGGTCACTTCTCAGTGGGTTTGAACTTTTAAAAATCAGTTTGTAAATAACTCATCAAATACGTACAGTGACTATATAAAGGTAACCCAGTGGAAGATGTTGTGAATTCTGTTTAAAAAATATATATATATACAAGTGAGAAGCTAAAAGCAGTGCAGTCCCGTGTGTCTCAATTTGTCTGTAGACAAGATGTATTTGACAGTACTGCCATAAGTTGCGAAAAGTCATGTTCTATAAATATATATACACAAAGTATGATGTTGACCATATGGATATATGCATTGAAATGTTTGCACAGAATCGTGAGGAGCAAGTCCCTCTGAACAAAGTTGTGGATCGTGTCCTCGGCTAAAACTGGAGAAATGTCAAAAACATTTTGTGTCAAATTAACTACTAACATTTTCAAACCGTGACTGTGTAGAGGGAGAGTACTTTTCTTGCATTTATTTCTAAATTGTTCATTTTTTATGTACACACTTTTGCCACATATGTAAACCTTTTACCCTTCGGTTCCAAAGTTTTGTTTTTTCATCTGTCTGAGATGTGAATGGATGTTTGTGGGAATGACGCTCTCTAGACTGTTCCTCTTATGTTCTCACATAGTAGTCTGACCCTTTAGGACAGAGTGGTCTCCAAACATGTTTGTCCTGTGGCCTGATTAGTGAGAGTTGTACTGTATAGAACAGACATCACTCTCTGCCAGTCTGGCATTTTATAACTCCTCTATCCAGTGCGTTCCTATGCCAATCAGTCAATGGTTGAACAATAATAAAAACCTACAGATCAGCTTGCTCTCCAGGACCAGAGTTGGAGACTAGGTTACTGTTCAGGTCCTTTTATCCTGCCTCTTGTCCATAGGCCCTATGATGAGACAAATTTTGAATCACATCCTGGCAATCCCAGAAGTAATGACTGACCTGACAAAATCATGAGGTCAAACCAAAGGGTTCCACTCGTCAGCTTTCACCTATCCAGGTTAGAATAGTTTGAATCTAGGAAGGAGGAACAGGGCCCTAGCCTGTGTATCTCTGCCTTTGCCTTAATGTCTATGGACTCACCATTCTGTGATAACTTCATGTTTTACATTTTTCATTTAGGAACAGTGCTTGCTGTTAAAGGGGCTACTACTACCAAAGTCATGGTTCACTTTTTTTGCGTTTAAAGGAAATGTACTGCCTTCTGTGTTGATGAAAAAAGTAAAACGACAAGTATTTGCATTTTGTATATGTATGTAAATAAACATATCCTATCAGTCTTTGGGTCTGGGGATTTGTTTACAGGAGCACCATGTGCATATTTATCAGCAGAATTAAGTGTAATATCTGCCTCAATTGCTAAGAATGGTTTTCATTCTCTCAGACCGTCCTGCTGTTAATCCAGTAAAATGAGGTCAAATGTGACTGACAAGCTCTCTCGACTTCTGGATAGGTGTGTAAGCAGTGACAACTCCTAACGCCATGGTAGGTTGTAATCCACCATTTTACTTACATATGTGTCGGGGATAGAAACGAAGGGCCCGATTTTGTCAAACTGGTTGTGCAACCTCAAACCTATAGTCAATCTGGTCATAATTGTTGTTTCTGGACCAGGCATATAATAGAGCAATAAATGTTCAACACCCTGCACCTTCTGCCATGTTTCCTGTTTTTACAATAGGTAAAACCCTTACTGGATGACAGAACTCAAATGAAGGAATTTCCCCCAAAAAAACATTGTGCGTTTTTATTAATAAATATCACTATCGTATGAATATAAACATTTTAAATTAGCCTTAACACTCCAATATCTTTCCTTGGAGGCTTTACAGGAGAAAATATGTAGGTTATTGATATGTTGCATACAGAAATACATATTCTTGATAATCAAGGACAAGATAAAGGGCTTTATTCAATCTATCGCTGAAGCATTAGATTGCTCAAAGATTTAAAGGTTATTTCCGATTGAGCCGACATTTGCAGTGTTTACCGTGAATGCAGTCTCCGCTAACGTGGGAACAGTGTCTTCAAATTTCAATCATGCTGTAACAACTTCCACGATACAGATTGAATTGAGCCCAAAGTCTATTTCCACTCTCCATTCTAAAGTCCCCAGGAGGAAAAGGCAGTTTACCCCTGTCATATCCACACTGTTCATATTGACAAGCTGGAGTAAGGCATATTACAATGTTTGATACAGTGTAACTCCTCAGGAATGGGAACTACCAATTAAAAAACAAAACACTTCAATTTGAA
The DNA here is from genome assembly GCF_029448725.1 of Salvelinus fontinalis. Lineage (NCBI taxonomy): Eukaryota > Metazoa > Chordata > Actinopteri > Salmoniformes > Salmonidae > Salvelinus > Salvelinus fontinalis. Next base: position 18,370,136 of record NC_074673.1, on the reverse strand, counting down.
GTACAATGTTCTGGACTACAGCCATTCATAAAAAAATACTTTCATTAACATAAGCAAAATACTTCAGCTCAAGAAATCCCCTGCTCACACCTTCAATCCAAGGCGTTAACCCCTTTGTGCAGTGTTAAGGACTGTGTTTAAACAGATGTTTTGCATGAGTCATGTCTATCATCAATACTGGTAAACAGTTAAAGGGAAAGTTTAAAAATTCATTTCTTTGCATGGAAAGATGCTGTGTATTGGGGTTGTGTCCCAGACAGTACAGTTTCTTGAATGGATGAGGTAGCTAGTCAAAAACTTATAGATGTGATACAGGGACAGGATAGTTAACACTGAAATAAGAGAGAAAGCAATTGTACCAAAATAAGGGGTGGAATATTGCAGTGACAGTGAATGTTTAAAAAGTGTTTCCTTCTGCTAAAATTAAGCCACAGTATTGTAGCTATTAAAGATAATGTAATAGTCTACGAGCTGTTCCGCTCAGGTAATCTCTGTGGATGAAAAATATTACACCTTCCACAGTGAAAACCCCACTTGGCAGTTCATCCCAGTTTGGCTTTCACCTAACTTTCTCACTCTCCGTCATCTGCCAGAGTCCCAGGTTTAAAACTTTAAGGCACGGGAGCTGCGTTATCCTCTCCAGGCCCCGCTTGGTGATTTTGGTACACCCATACAAGTCGATACCAGTGAGCTGCGTCAGGTGGTCAGCAATCAGCTCCAGCCCCTTGTCAGTGATGCGTACACACTGCCCAATGTTCAGCGTCTTGAGCTCGTGCATCTGGCGCACCATCCGGTTGATCCCGTCGTCACTGATGTGGCAGGAGCACAGGGACAGAGACTTGAGCTGGTACAGCCCCTGGGCGATGTAGGCCAGGCTCTGGTCACCTATCTTGTCGCAGAAGGAAACATCCAGGCCAGAGAGCTGCAGAGACCCCATGGCCAGGTGCATGATGCCCATGTCACTGATGTTGTCACAGGACCGCAGGTTGAGGCTTGACAGGTGAGTCATGTTTGACAGATGGATCATACCTGCATCCGATATGCCTCCGCAGAAGCTGAGGTTGAGCACCTTGAGCTTGGCTAGTCCCTTGGAGACGTGTTTGAGGGACAGGTCTGTCAGTTTCTGGCAGTCCTGTAGTGTCATCTGCTCCAGGGAAAGGCAGCCTTCGGCAGCACTTCGGGTCATCCCAGCTAGGTGACCGATGCCGACGTCTGACACATGCCTGCAGCTCCGCAAGTTAAGGCTCTTGAGTTTGTGCAAGCCCCAGGCGATGAGAAGAAGGCCTGTGTTGGTGATGTTACTGAGGCCTCCAAGTTCCAGCACCTCCAGGTTTTTGAGATACTGGGCAATCCTGCCCAGGCTTGAGTCTGTGATTGGTTTGCAAAGGCTGAGGTTGAGGATTCGCAATGACGGGATGTCTTGAACAAACGCATGTCCGAGGCCGTTGTCCGTGAGGTTAAAACAGCCACATAGGTTAAGGCTTTCGATGTTTGGCAGCCCCTGGATTACATAGCTTAGGCTTCGCCGCAAGCTTAGGATCTGGACCTTCCTAATGCCTCGGGTATGGAGGCTGGGGAACAGGGACGGGTTGGCCCTCCGCAGATGCAACTTCGCTTCCACCCCCCTCCACACAGACTTGTGATACGAAGCGTCCCTCCAGGCCGCGCACACTTGGGCAACCCTACCTTTGTCCCTTACGTCCAAGTAACTGAAAATTATAGCTAAAATTTCCGGGAAGAGGCCAGATATGTGTGTTTCCATTTCAAACATGTTCGGAAAGGGAGAGGTTTGATAAAACTAACCAGGTATCCGCTTATTCGAGTAGGCTAGCTAACTGTTAGCTAGCTAAATTAGGCAATGTTACTCAGGAAAATAACCTGTTCAAAGTCCAGCCATCTCTTCATAATGCATATCCAACAAGAAGTGTGGAGGTTGTGTTATAATGATATTATTCTAATCAAATGAGATAGCTAGTTACGTCCTACAAAAACTTAGGATAGCTAACGTTAGTTAGCGTACTAAAAGGCGGAAAACAGTGACGGTCAGGCGACTCTACCCAATTTCAAGTCAGATGACCCCTGTCGTTCTTCAAACGGGTCCAGTCGGTCGTTCATTTTCAAAACAAAAAGTAGAAATCTATTTATGAAAACCGCAGTATCTGTTTCTTCTGTGTCATCGATTAAAATGCAACGTTTCTATTAGCATTTCGGTTCTGTTGTGGGATTCTTCCTGTGCTGCCTTTGTCTGACCAACCATTTCAAACTAGCTTGCTACGCAGAAACAGTCAGCAGCACTTCCTTGCTTTTGGGGGGACAAAAACAATACACATAAACGATTGACATTAATACGAGAAAACGAAATAAATGTTATAGGTCCAAAATAAAAACATAAATATTAAAAAGTTTGACATGTTACACATAATCACTTTTCTCGGAAATTCTAAAGGATTTTTGTGAACCACCCCTCTTTATTTTTGGTTTCGCCCAATTAGTTACAAGGTAGCTGTCCCCTGAAAACGACTTGTGTATCTCTACATGAACCACATTCTTTTAAATAAGTAGTTTGTTATATAAATACATCATTTCAGGAGTTTTAAAGTGAGTGCCCATACTCGCGAATGGGCAGGAATGAACCATGGTGATAAATGTGACCTGGACCAGGGACAACCAGGTCGCTTCATCAATAAAGACAACGGCTAGTTATTATGCAATATTGTACAGCATCCCAATGTTCACTTTTGGGATGTGGGATATTTGTTCTCACTCCTTGATCGATTTTCACAACCTCTATTTGAATAAAGTGTATACAGGCCTACAACAGCCAGGACATTTACTTCAAACCTCTTTCAAGTCACCTTCAGTGTCTGTCAGTAGGGAGTAGGGCCTGTGTAACCAAACACAAACTCCTGATAGCATGAATGCTCTTCAAGGGCCACTGGAAACCAAATACTCCCTTTATCCCAATGGTCAGTTCACACCAGTGGTCAATCTCTGGTAAACACTCCATCTAAGGAGTAGGGGTGATGGTTTAGCATATGGTCCAGAAGAAGAGTAAGAATATATTGTAATGTAATCAATCATCAAGGAACATTTTCTTGTGGGGGAAAGTGACTACATGAGTGGTCCTTGGGAAAATGTTATGCAATTTTCATGAATCTATGTAAATGTGAATCTTGTGTGATGTGTGTTTAGTCCTATATTTTTATTTAATTTATTTTTAATCATCCCCGCAGGATGCCTTTTTTTCCTTTAGGTAGGAGAGCATTGTAAATAAGAATTTGTTCTTAACTGACTTGCCCAATTAAATAAAAGTCAAATAAAAAAATGTAAAACCCGATTGATTATGAGATCCTATTAATGTCAAACTGTAGCATTAAGATTACTGCATAAATTGACGCCAATAATCAATCAATGTTTTATTAATGCCAGGAATGGGCAATTTATTTGAAGGCTCCCCCCCAATTACATTTTTTTTTATAGAATTGCAGCAAACTTGCTTTAAAACTGCAACATTGTCTCTACATCACTTGGCAAAATGAATAGAATTGCACAAAATTAACTCTAAAATGTAGATGTTTTTGTGGCCTCAACCTCCATCGAAGTTGCCCATCCCTGATCTATGCCAAGGTACATTGAAGCTAATCTGGCTCATGGTGGCCCAAAGCTCTATTAAGAACCTTTATGTTGGTGTTTCCTTTATTTTGGCAGTTACCTGATAATGAGAGACAAGGGCTATTTCTTAATTGTTTATTCTCAATTTCTCCTGACCTTTTTCTTCACCTTTCCTTCACACAATAAATTGCAGGCAAGGGTCCGACGGGAGGAACATTGTATCTTCTCTGGCAATGCATTCTGAGAATTTAGTAGGCGAAAAGAGAGGTTGGTGAGGGAGGAAAGACAATACAGAAAGTTCCTATTTCAGTGTCCTCAACATCAAGTGTTGAACTACAAACTGTAGCATACTTTAAAATTATAGTATATATAGATTAAACAGTATTGCAGTGCCAAACATGCAGTAACGGTCATGCAAATGTATTATTAATCCACAATATTTACTATTACAGGTTGATCATTGGAGGTTGTGGGGCTCTTCCCTGCTGATCTCAGGTCGGTGTGTGTGTGTGTGTGTGTGTGAGAGAGAGAGAGTGTATATAACATACTATAATGATAAAATTATGGTTCAAACCTGTGTTCATGGGACTCTAAAAGCCAGGATTTGGATTGGCAATGGGCCCTATAGTGATGGAGAGGCTACGTTTTGGAACTAGAAGAGTGGGGAACCAAATGGGTATGGTAGAGAGAATTGTGTGGACATGGACCAAGAAGGAAAGTGGAATGATGTAGAATGTAGTCAGACATTTGACAGTGGTCTTTGCTACGATAGCGAGTCTAATTGGGAATGGGGATTTCACAAAAACCACCAGCAAGACACACACACACGCGCACACGCACACGCACACACGCACACACACACACACACACACACACACACACACACACACACACACACACACACACACACACACACACACACACACACACACACACACACACACCTACACACACACACACACACACACACACACAGTCTGCAGAAAGAGAACCTAGAAAAACAACATGTGTATGTAACAGTATAACTTTAAACCGTCCCCTCGCCCCGACCCGGGCGCGAACCAGGGACCCTCTGCACACATCAACAACAGTCACCCACAAAGCAGCGTTACCCATCGCTCCACAAAAGCCGCGGCCCTTGCAAAGCAAGGGGCAACACTACTTAAGTCTCAGAGCAAGTGACGTAACTGATTGAAATGCTACTAGCGCGCACCCGCTAACTAGCTAGCCATTTCACATCCGTTACATGTACAATACATGCTCACATATCATGACATTTTTCAAAACATTCTCCTATCTGCGTGTTTGACGGGTGACCGTCTGCTCTCTGAGAAGTTCATTCTAGTCAAGAAGACCCAGATGTGAAGAGCAGCCAGGACAACTGCAGAAATCATCACAATGACCTGGTGAGTGTGAGGAACCAGTCTGAGAACCAGGACATCCATAAGATGGTGACAGGGGAGATGTTGATAAGCCTGTTCAGATACTCCTGGAGGTGGTCAGACCAAAGTGACTCCGCATTCAGGTACTGGAAGACAGAAGAGATCCTTGAACCTGATAATGCTGGGGTGAATGAGAACTCAGAGACATGGGTGTGTGATTTTGTGATTTTCAACTTCCATTTGTCAGTCACTCAACATTGTTGGGAGCATTAGAGAGTTGGTCTTTCATTCTCTCTCTTTATTTTGCCCACAGATTGTGTTAGTGTGTATTATTGACTGATGATTAGAGTAAACATAGCATACAGTATGTGTATCTGACGGCATAAATGGTAGAACAAAAGTCTCATACAACATTTGCCTGTTATTGATCCTCCTCTCTCTCTCTCTCTCCTACCGTTTCTGTCAGTATCTGTGTTAAGTAGGATGCAGATAGTGAGAGTGGAGCTGACCCCTGACCTTCACTGATCCTGCACTGGGGGCGGCCATCTTACAACAAGTGAGTCTCATATCCTTTCATGAAGGGACTAGGTCCCTCAGAACGCACACATCGTAGACTATGGCAAGAAGAGCTGGAGTGAACACTGGGAAGACTACTTGACGCTTCCGTACAGTGCCTTTGGAAAGTATTCAGACCCCTTGACTTTTTCCACATTTTGTAACATTACAGCATTATTCTAAAATGGATTAAATAAAACTATTTCTTAAGCAATCTACTCACAATACCTCATAATGACAAAGCGAAAAGAGGTGTTTAGAAAAGAACATCCAACCAACTTGACACAACTGTGGGACGCATTGGAGTCAACATGGGCCAGCATCCCTGCCAGCATCCCTGTGGAACGCTTTTGACACCTTGTAGAGAATTGAGACTGTTCTGAGGGCAAAAGGTGGGTGCAACTCAATATTAGGACGGTATACCTAATGTTTTGTATACTCAGTGTATATTCATTAAGCCAATATTATTTCTGTGTCTCAGATAAAGGAACAACTGATGAAAAAGGGAATGTGGATGGAGAGATCTTCCACAAGAAGAATAGGGAATTTAGCATTAGGAAAAATGTATATGTTTCTATTTATCCTTTATTTATTTACTTACACACAGAAAAAACAAATCACGTTGTTCCCGTACAGTGAGTTCAACATTACAGTGAATAACCAACCCTGATACTAATGATCCTGCTTAAAGGACGGTGAAAATATAAAAAGGTTCAGACCATGTGATTTTATAGATTTTTTATGTGTTATTATGCCTATGTACTGGGACGCAGGTGTCTAAAGAGTCAATTGATCATTAAGATGACTGTAGTCCTAAATCAATCACTTAAGGTGTCAGTATCTTCACAGATGACCCTGGCCAATAAACTCCAAACCCAGGATAGATGGGTTCAGTGAATGTGGTCTGGACACTGTGGAGGAGGGTCATTGTGTCAGAGACACTGTAAAAGGACAGAGTTCCTTCCTTATGGTCCAGGTACATGCCTACTATGGAGGAACAGGGAACAGATATTTCAGTATGAAGCACGTAAACTCTAGCTGTAATTACTATTTCCAAAGACAATCTGCCTACTCATCCCTTTATATAACACTTCTCTATGAGTGTCCCCCTCCGTCTCTACCTCCTAGTAGCAGGTTCCAGACAGACCCTCGTTACACAGCACCTGAGATTTGCGGAATCTTTCTGGATGATCAGGAAAGGGCTGGTCTTTGCCATTGTATGTTACTTTCCTCTCAGACAGACAGACTTTTGTATGTGATGTGTTAGGATCCACAGTGAGCTGGTGGGAGTCTGAGGAAGTTAGTGAAAAGAGAAAGTGAGTGAAATGTACTTTTCATAACACGTGCTGCTGTGTGTGTGTGTGTGTAACACAACAAAATGTATACTTAATTCATTTAGCAACTTAAACTCAATAACTGGTTGTGCCACCTTTACCTGCAATGACTGCAACCAAATACTTCCTGTAGTTGTTGATCAATCTCTCACATCACTGTGAAGGAATGGCCCAATCTTCCTTGCAGAACTGCTTTAACTCAGCGACATTTGTGGGTTTTCGAGCATGAACTGCTCATTTCAGATCCTGCCACAACATCTCAACAGGTTTTGGTCTGGACTTTGACTAGGCCATTCAAAAACTTCAAATGTGTAGCTTTTTTGCCATTTTCATGTAGACTTGATTGTGTGTTTTGGATCATTGTCTTGCTGCATAACCCAGTTGCACTTCAGCTTCAGCTCATGAACGGGTAGCCTGACATTCTCCTATAGAATTATCTGATATAAAGCAGAATTCATGGTTCCTTTAATGATGGCAAGTTGTCCAGGTCCTGAGGCAGCAAAGCATCCCAAACCATCACATTACCACCACTATGCTGGACCCTTCATATGAGGTTCTTACTGTGAAATGCAGTGTTCGGTTTTCGCCCGACATAACAGGACCCACGTCATCCAAAAAGTACACTCAACTTTGCCAAAAAGCACCTGGAAGCACCTGGATGATCGCCAAGACTCCTGGAAGAATGCTTTATGGACCGATGAGTCAAAAGTGGAACTTTTTGGACTACATGGCTCCCGCCATGTGTGGAAAAAAACAACACTGGGGGTAAACACTGGGGGCATTTGGTGTTGCGTAACTTTGTTTATTAAATAAAATAAATAAGGATACATTTTTTTGTGTAATTTATTTACTCATGTTCCCTTTATCTAATATTTGGTTTTGGTTGAAGATCTGATAACATTCAGCGTAAAAAATATGCACGGATAGAGAAAATCAGAAACGGGGCAAAAATCATTTCATGGCACTGTTTGTGAATCTGGCCGCACAAAAGGTGTGTGCGTGTCTGCTGATTACTCACATTGTATAAACTCCTCTCTGGTCTTAGGATCAGGGGTTGGAATAATTCTGACTGATTTAACTGTGGAGACAAAAAGTAATCACAATTTGGAATGACCAATCCTCCATAATTAAGTGAACAAAGTAGATTCACCTGGCTAAAGAACATAAAACAAATTAACCATTTTACAAATTTTATTTTTTATAGTTTTTCCTATGATTACTGACAGTTAGCTTTTACATTTCAATAAGCATCTTAAACAGCCTTAGTCTTACTAACCCATCACTTGATACAAGTTTTTAAAATCCTACCGACCTCTCTGATATGATTACATTTAGCTTCTTGCAGGCGTCCTCCAGTTGCTCTGAGACAATCTTTTTAACCTTTTAAAAGGAGATGTGTGGATTGACAATGATGCTGGGTAAGCAGCAGATTCAGGAAAGACACTGAAAGACAGGAAACTCTACATGGAGAGAGGGAAATACAATACGGATATCTAAAATCCATAAGATCTTTACTGCATCTGAACCAAAACACAGCTCCGTTTAAGATCATGTTTGAAAGATGCCTGCTTCAGAAGACAGTCTTTATACTGTCACCTGACTTGGAGGAAATGGATGTGGGCCTCTGTGTGTGAGAGCTGCTTCAGAAGACAGTCTTTATACTGTCACCTGACCTGGAGGAAATGGATGTGGGCCTCTGTGTGTGAGAGCTGCTCCAGCGCAGCATGTTTCCTCCTCAGCTTAGCCACCTCCTGCTCCAGTTGCTCCAGGAGTCCTTCAGCCCAACTCACTTCAGCCTTCTCCTGGGCTCTGATAGCTCCTTCACCTCAGAGCGCCTTCCCTCAATGGACCGGATCAGCTCAGAAAAGATCCTCTCACTGTCCTCCCAATTCCGCCTGTGCTGAGCACTGTAAGGACACACACAGAGACAGGAGGGAATCCATTTCAACTCGTCCGTTCACCCAGCTCTCACTAGGACCCCAGACAGTCTGTAAATGTAAACATTTAAATATATACAGTGCCTTCAGAAAGTATTCATACCCCTTAACTTACTCCACATTTAGTTGTGTTACAGCCTGAATTGAAAATTGATTAAAACATTTTTTTTCTCACCCATCTACATACAATGCCCCATAATGACAAAGTAAAAACATGTTTTTAGAAATTTGTAGAAATCTATTGAAAATGAAATCTCATTTACATGAGTATTCATACCCCTGAATCAATACATGTTAGAATCACCTTTGGCAACAGTTACAGCTCTGTAAGGTTAGTTGTTGATCATTGCCAGACAGCCATTTTCAAGTCTTATCATAGATTTTCAAGCCGATTTAAGTCCAAACTATAACTAGGCCACTCAGAAACATTCAATTTCATCTTGGTTGTCAGAGTCTAGGTGATGTGGGTAAGGCGGAGTCAGGCGCAGGACACAGATATGAGTAATAATAGTAACTTTACTCAAAATTAATCTTCCAACAAGGAGAACGACAATCCAGAATCACATAAATGAGACAACTGACAACAATAAACACGCACAAAACCATGATGGCTCCAGAGGGTTAAATAGGGAAATAATTCAAATGTAATGGGAACCAGGTGTGTACAATACAGACAAAACAAATGGAAAAAGAAATGTAGATCGGTGGAGGCTAGAACGGCCTCGGGGACGACCCGGAGGACGAGGCGCAGGACGATCCGGGTGGAAATTCCTGCAGTAAGGAAGGGTCCAGAATGTCCTCCACCGGCACCCAGCATCTCTCCTCCGGACCATACCCCTCCCACTCAACGAGGTACTGAAGGCCCCTCGACCGACGCCTTGAGTCCATAATGGCTCGCACAGTATACGCCGGGGCCCCCTCGATGTCCAGAGGGGGTGGAGGAACCTCCCGCACCTCAGACTGCTGGAGCAGATCAGCCACCACCGGCCTGAAGAGAGACACATGGAACGAGGGGTTAATACGGTAATCAGGAGGGAGCTGTGACCTATAACAAACCTCGTTCAGTCTCCTCAGGACTTTAAATGGCACCACAAACCGCGGACCCAGCTTCCGGCAGGGCAGGCGAAGGGGTAGGTTTCGGGTCGAAAGCCAGACCCGCCTCACTGCGGTGGCGGTCGGCACTCGCCTTCTGCCACCTGATGGCCTGTTGCAGGCGCACATGGGCAGCGTCCCATGTTTCTTCCGAGCGCCGAAACCATTCGTCCACCGCAGGTGCTTCAATCTGGCCCAGATGGAACGGTGCCAGGACCGGCTGATAACCTAGTACACATTGAAAAGGAGATAGGTTAGTGGAGGAGTGAGTTTGGGCCATCTCTGCCCAGGGGATGAAAGCTGCCCACTCCCCCGGCCGGTCCGGGCAATAGGACCGCAGAAACCTACCCACATCCTGGTTAACTCTCTCCACCTGCCCGTTACTCTTAGGGTGAAAACCTGAGGTGAGGCTGACCGAGACCCAAGGCGTTTCATAAACGCCCTCCAGACCCTAGACATGAACCGGGGACCCCGATCAGAAACTATATCCTTAGGCACCCCATAGTGCCGGAAGATGTGGGTGAACAGGGCCTCCGCAGTCTGTAGAGCCGTAGGGAGACCGGGCAAAGGAAGGAGACAACAGGACTTAGAAAACCGATCCACAACAACCAGGATCGTGGTGTTTCCCTGTGACGGAGGAAGATCCGTCACGAAATCCACCAATAGGTGTGACCACGGCCGTTGTGGAACGGGTAGGGGTTGTAATTTCCCTCTGGGCAGGTGTCTAGGTGCCTTGCACTGGGCGCACACCGAGCAGGAGGAAACATAAATCCTCACGTCCTTGGGCCACCAGTACTTCCCACTAAGACGACGCACTGTTCGATCGATGCCAGGATGACCAGAGGAGGGTGGCGTGTGAGCCCAACAGATCAAACGAGCGCAGAGATCAGACGGAACGTACAGACGCCCAACTGGACACTGGTTGGGAGTGGGCTCTGTACGTAACGCCCGCTCGATGTCCGCATCCACCTCCCATACCACCGATGCCACAAGGCTTCTTGCCGGTGGTATGGGAGGTGGATGCGGACGCGGAATGGATGCGGAAGTATGGGAGTGGGATCCATGGACGGCTCCTCTGTGCCATACATCTGGGACAGTGCGTCTGCCTTAGCGTTCTGGGAACCTGGTCTGTAGGAAAGGGTGAAAACAAAACGGGTGAAAAACATGGCCCCCCCTTGGCTGACGAGGGTTCAGTCTCCTCGCCGCCCGGATGTACTCCAGATTGCGCTGGTCAGTCCAAATGAGGAAAGGGTGTTTAGCCCCCTCAAGCCAATGCCTCCACGCCTTCAGAGCCTTGACAACAGCCAACAGCTCCCGATCACCCACATCATAGTTTCGCTCCGCTGGGCTGAGCTTCTTCGGGAAAAAAAGTACAGGGGCGGAGCTTTGGTGGCATACCCGAGCGCTGAGACAGCACAGCTCCTATCCCAGCCTCGGACGCGTCCACCTCTACTATAAATGCCAAAGAGGGATCAGGATGAGCCAGCCCGGGAGCCGAGGTAAACAGAGCCTTCAGGTGACCAAAAGCCCTGTCCGCCCCAGCTGACCACTGCAGTCGCACTGGTCCCCCCTTTAGCAAAGAGGTAATGGGAGCATCCGGTAGTAGTTGGCAAACCCTAAAAACCGCTGCACATCCTTTACCGTGGTTGGAGTCGCCAATTACGCACGGCTGAAATGCGGTCCTTCTCCATCTCCACCCCTGTCGCGGACAGGCGGTACCCTAGGAAGGGTAAGGACTGTTGGAAGAACAGACATTTCTCAACCTTGACATACAGGTCATGCTCCAACAGTCGACTAAGCACCTTGCGCACCAGGGACACATGCTCGGCGCGTGTAGCGGAGTATATTAGAATGTCATCTATATACACCACTACACCCTGCCCGTGCAGGTCCCTGAAAATCTTGTCTACAAAGGATTGAAAGACTGATGGAGCTTTCATCAACCCGTACGGCATGACAAGGTACTCATAGTGCCCAGAGGTGGTACTAAATGCCGTCTTCCACTCATCCCCTTCCCGGATACGCACCAGGTTGTAAGCGCTCCTGAGATCCAATTTTGTGAAGAAGCACGCACAGTGCAATGACTCTGTCACACTGGCTATGAGAGGCAGCGGGTAACTGTACTTCACTGTGATCTGATTTATACCTCGATAGTCAATACACGGGCGTAAACCTCCATCCTTCTTCTTCACAAAAAAGAAACTCGAGCAGGCAGGTGAAGTGGAAGGCCGAATGTATCCCTGTCCCAGAGATTCAGTGAAATATGTTTCCATAGCCGCCGTCTCCTCCTGTGACAAATGATACACGTGACTCCTGGGAAGTGCTGCGTCAACCATGAGATTTATTGCACAATCCCCCCGTCGATGGGGTGGTAATTGAGTTGCCTTCTTTTTACAGAAGGCGAGATCCAAATTGGCATATTCAGGGGGATGTGCATGGTGGAGACCTGGTTTGGACTCTCCACCGTAGTTGCACCTATTGAAACACCTACACACCTCCCTGAACACTGACGTGACCATCCCTTGAGAGCCCCCTGTTTCCACAAAATAGTGGGGTAATGATCGGCCAACCAGGGACGCCCCAATACCACAGGAAACGCAGGTGAATCGATCAGAAAGAGGCTAATGCTCTCCTTATGATCCCCCTGCGTTATCATACATAGTGGAGCGGTGACCTCCCTGATCAGTCCTGACCCTAAAGGACGACTATCTAAGACATGTACAGGGAAGGGCACATCAACAGGAACAATAGGGATCCCTAATCTAATTGCAAATGAACGATCAATAAAGTTCCCAGCTGTACCTGAATCTACTAGCACCTTATGCTGGGAATGCGGGGAAAACTCAGGAAATTCTATACATACACACAGGTGCGAAACAGGAAGCTCTGGGTGAGTCGGGTGCCTACTCACCTGGGATGATCCACCAGTGCCCTGCCTGCTGCCTCGACTCCCTGGAGAACCTCCCCAGCACCGACCAGCAGTGTGCCCTCTGCGGCCACAGGTGGTGCAGGGAATGGACACCCATCCAGGCGTCCAAGTCTTGTGCGCTCCTCATCCCCTGTCTGAGATGATACAAGCGTTCCCCCGCCGCTCTCCCTTCAGGTGGATGATAGAAAACCGCCAGGAAACGGCGGGTAAAATCCTCATAATTGTCCAACGTTGGCCATTCCATTCCCCAGACTGCGTTGGCCCATTCGAGTGCTCTACCAGTCATACAGGAGATGCGCGACCCGAATCCCACTGGATCCAGGTGAAGGAGGGGTGGACAGCGGTGTGGGTTGTTGTGGGAGCTGGGGTGATGATGATGGGGTTGCTGGAAAACCCCCTCTCTCGCATCGCTCCGTGGTTTGCAGCACGCGATCCTTGGCTGTACCGAGACTTTGCAACATAGTCGCGTGCTGCTGGACACGCTTCTCCATAGGTAGAGGAGGGCTGTGTGCACCTGCCTACTCCATTGAAGGTGCGTGTTTCTGTCAGAGTCTAGGTGACGTGGGTAAGGCGGCGTCAGGCGCAGGACACAGAGATGAGTAATAATAGTAACTTTACTCAAAATTAATCTTCCAACAAGGAGAACGAAAATCCAAAATCACATAAACGAGACAACTGACAACAATAAACACGCACAAAACCATGATGGCTCCAGAGGGTTAAATAGGGAAATAATTTCAAACGTAATGGGGACCAGGTGTGTACAATACAGACAAAACAAATGGAAAAAGAAATGTAGATCGGTGGAGGCTAGAAAGCCAGTGATGTCGACTGCCGAACGCCACCCGAACAAGGAGAGCCACCAACTTTGGCGGAAGTCGGGACATTGGTAAGGAACTCCAGTGTATATTTGGCCTTATGTTGGGTTTTCACACATAGTCCTCTTTTAAATAACTGATCTCAGTCCTCTTTAAAGTGAATTCTGGGGTAAAAAAAAGCTAAAGATCTCAGTTATCTTTGTATTCACACTGTCCTAGCCTTTGAGTTGGGACTCAATTATTTTGCCAGTTCACGTCACCTATTTAGTGGTCCGAGTCTTCTTTGCATTCACATTGCTATGTTTAGAAAGGAACCAAGATCTTTTTCCAATATTCACTCAATGCACTCTGGGTTTTTACAAAGTGCTGGACAAGCCATTCCATTTAGTAAAAAAAGGGGAGACAAAAAGAAGATACTATTATAAATACCATTGGTAACAGAATAAATAGTACAAGAATAATTGCAGATTAAATAATGCTGTAATTGAAAACTGTACACCCAATGTAGGCTACTTCCCCTATAAGAGCAAAAATGTATTTTGTACACTATGTTGTGATTCTTTACCAATTATGTTGTCTTCTCACACTATTCAAACCCCACAATCAAATGAACAGTTCATGAAGATCTCTTAGCCTATAGATCACATATTGCAAACAAATAATCTGAACTAAACTCCACACATACAGTGCATTTGGAACGTATGCAGACCCCTTCCCTTTTTCACATTTTTTTACATTTCAGCCTTATTCCAAATTGCATGAAATTGTTTTCTTCCCCTCATCAATCTACACACAATACCCTATAATGACAAAGCAAAAACAGGCTTAGACATTTTTAGCAAATGTATTAAAAATAATAAACTGAAATGTCACATTTACATAAGTATTCAGACCCTTTGCTCAGTACTTTGTTGAAGCACCTTTGGCAGCGATTACAGCCTAGCGTATTCATGGATATGATGCTACAAGCTTGGCACACCTGTATTTGGGGAGTTTCTCCCATTCTTCTCTGCAGATCCTCTCAAGCTCTGTAAGATTTGATGGGGAGCGTCGCTGCACAGCTATTTTCAGGTCTCTCCAGAGATGTTCGATCAGGTTCAAGTCAGCACTCTGGCTGGGCCAGTCAAGGACATTCAGAGACATGTTCCGAAGCCACTCCTGCGCTGTCTTAGCTGTGTGCTTAGGGTCATTGTCCTGTTGGAAGGTGAACCTTCGCCCCAGTCTGAGGTCCTGAGCACTCTGGAGCAGGTTTTCATCAAGGATCTCTCTGTACTTTGCTCCGTTCATCTTTCCCTCGATCCTGACGAGTCCCCAGTCGCTGAAAAACATCCCCACAGCATGATGCTGTCACCACCATGCTTCACCATAGGGATGGTATTGGCCAGGTGATGAGCGATGCCTGGTTTCCTTCAGACGTGAAGCTTGACATTCAGGCCAATGAGTTCAATCTTGATTTCATCAGACCGGAGAATCTTGTTTCTCATGGTCTGAGAGTCCTTTAGGTGCCTTTTGGCAAACTCCAAGCGGGCTGTCATGTGCCTTTTAATGAGGAGTGGCTTCCGTCTGGCCACTCTACCATAATGGCCTGATTGGTGGAGTGCTGCAGAGATGATTGTCCTTCTGGAAGGTTCTCCCACCTCCACAGAGGAACTTTGGAGCTCTGTCAGAGTGAACATCGGGTTCTTGGTCACCTCCCTATTTAAGGCCCTTCTCCCCCGATTGCTCAGTTTGACCGGGCGGCCAACTCTAGGAAGAGTCTTGGTGGTTCCAAACTTCCTATATTTTACAAATGACGTTGGCCACTGTGTTCTTGTGGACCTTCAATGCTGCAGACATTCTTTGGACCCTTCCCCAGATCTGTGCCTTAATATAATCCTGTCTCGGAGCTTTACGGACCTCATGGCTTGGTTTTTGCTCTGACATGCACTGTCAACTGTGGGACCTTTAGAGACAGGTGTGTGCCTTTCCAAATCATTTCCAATAAACTTTACTACAATCAAGTTGTATAAACATCTCAAAGATGATCAATGGAAACAGGATGCACCTGAGCTAAATTTCGAGTCTGATAGCAAAGAGCCTGAATAGTTATGTAAATATGTATATCTATTTTTTGGGGGCAAAAAAATCAAAAAACCTGTTTTCGCTTTGTCATTATGGGGTATTGTGTGTAGATTGATGAGGGAAAAAAAGATTGCACATTTTCTTCTGCGAACCTGCACATCATCTTCTCTCTTTTGTGGAACCAATGTGAGGGTTATGGAAAGTGAAACGCGTTTGCAGTTGTCTACTGTGTGATGCGGGAATAATGACAAGCAAATCTGGGGAGCTTTGTGTTCACATTGCCATAAAAAAGGGAACCGAACCAAGGAATTCAAGCGAATCGAACTTAGACTAGCTCTAGAGATGGTCTCAGTTTGATTTGCTGCTGGGGCTCTTTTCAGGGGTTTGAGTTCCTTTGGGGTGTTCACACTGCACAAAATAATTAAGCGAACTGCACTGAGTTCCAAAAAATTGTCTGAAAGGGACTACGTGTCTCCCAGTGTCTGTTGAAAAGCAGACTGAACCAGGTTTTCCTCTAGGATTTTTCCGGTGCTTAGCGCTATTCCGTTTATTTTTATCCAAACAAAACTCTGTAGATGACAAGCATACCCATAACATGATGCAGCCACCACCATGCTCGAAAATATGAAGAGTAGTACTCAGTGATGTGTTGTGTTGGATTTGCCCTAAACATAACGCTTTGTATTCAGGACATGAAGTTAATTTCTTTGACACATTTTTTGCAGTTTTTCTTAATTAAATGCCTAATTGCAAACAGGATGCGTGTTTTGGAATATTTATATTCTGTACAGGCTTCCTTCTTTTCACTCTGTCATTTAGGTTATTCATTGTGGAGTAACTACAATGTTGTTGATCCATCCTCAGTTTCTCCTCTCACAGCCATTAAACTCTGTAACTGTTTTAAAGTCACCATTGGCCTCATGGTGAAATTCCTGAGCGGTTTCCTTCCTCTCCTGCAAATGAGTTAAGAAGGACGCCTGTGTCTTAGTAGTGACTGGGTGTATTGAAACACCATCCAAAGTGTAATTAATAACTTCACCATGCTCAAAAGGATATTCAATGTCTGCTTTTTTTTTTTTTTTACCCATCTACCAATAAGGTGCTCCTGCGAGGCATTGGAAAACCTCCCTGGTCTTTGTGGTTGAATCTGTTTGAAATTCACTGCTCGACTGAGGGACCTTACAGTGGGGTAAAGAGAAAAGGTAGTCATTCAAAAATCTGGTTAAACACTATTATTGCACAATGAGTCCATGCAACTTATGTGACGTTTAATGCTAATTTTTACTCCTGAACTTATTTAGGATTGCCATGACAAAGGGGTTGAATACTTATTGACTCAAGACATTTCAGCTTTTCATGTTTAATTAATTAATTAATTATTAAACAAGTCCAACAAAAATAATGTTTCTGTTCAGAACAAATCTTTCCTTGCACTGGGGACAGCTGTAGACACGTTTCAGATCATCCTGATCCCAGCAGTCATTAATACAGTCCATACAGTAACTGTGTCCACAGGCAGTAGTCACTGGATCCTTCAGTAGATCCAGACAGATTGAACAGCAGAAAGGATCCTGATCTTCTAAAATTGCCTCTGCCATGTAGATACACTAGGGTAGGGTTAGGGTGTTATCTGCCTGCTTGTTTTCATTTCTCTGGAAATGCTTGCGCTGCAGTGGGAGTTACTTCCTGGTTCTTTGTGCGCTTAGCACAAGCAGGGGGTGTGGTGTTGGCTGAATCTAGTACTGAATGGAAGGAGACTAATGAAATCATAGTTTTCCATAAAGCGATTCGAATAGCAAACTATACATGCTTTAGAGTACTTGGGGATAAGCAAATGGTAACATGACAAAGATTGAGAGCACAATCACAAATCTAAGCGTCAGTTTATTTTCATCCAGTAGGTGGGAGCAAAGATTTAGATATAGAATTGAAAGTCTGCTTCAAGACAAATACCCTTTTTAAAGTTTAACTAGGCAAGTCAGTTAAAAACAAATTGTTATTAACAATGACAGCCTACCTTGGCCAAACCAATTGTGGATCACCCTATGGGACTCCCAAACGCAGCCAGATGTGACACAGCCTGGATTTGAATCTGGGATTGCAGTGCCACCTCTTGCACTGAGATGCAGTGCCTTAGACTGCTGCGCCACTCGGGAGCCACCACAAGCCACCACAAGCATCAGAGCCACCACAAGCATCAGCGAGAGAGAGCGAGAGAGATCATATAGCTTTTTTAGTGTGTAATACTACCCAACTGTTCTGCCTGCGGCTATGGAACCCTGACCTGTTCACGGGACGTGCTACCTGTCCCAGACCTGCTGTTTTCAACTCTCTAGAGACTGCAGGAGCGGTAGAGATACTCTTATTGATCGGCTATGAAAAGCCAACTGACATTTACTCCTGAGGTGCTGACTTGCTGCACCCTCGACAACTACTGTGATTATTATTATTTGACCATGCTGGTAATTTTTGAACATTTGAATATCTTGGCCATGTTCTGTTATAATCTCCACCCGGCACAGCCAGAAGAGGACTGGCCACCCCTCATAGCCTGGTTCCTCTCTAGGTTTCTTCCTAGGTTTTGGCCTTTCTAGGGAGTTTTTCCTAGCCACCGTGCTGCCTGCCACCTGCATTGCTTGCTGTTTGGGGTTTTAGGCTGGGTTTCTGTACAGCACTTTGAGATATAGGCTGATGTAAGAAGGGCTATATACATACATTTGATTTGATTTGATTAATATTGACTGATGATTGGTGTGAACATAATATCTGTGTATCTCGCAGCACAAATGGTAGAACAAAAGCCATATATCTCATACAACATTTCCCATTGCTAGAACAAGCCTGTTATTAATTAATTCGCTCTCTCGCTCTCTCGCTCTCTCTCTCTCCCCGGGGGCAGCTATCTTGCAACCGGTGAGTCTCATCTCCTTTCATGAAGGGACTGTGTCCCAGCGAACGCACACATCGTAGACTGTGGCAAGAAGAGCTAGAGTGAACACTGGGAAGAATGCTAGGTGGTTGCTCTCTATAACAACTTCAGTTGGATGATCTCATCTTGTTAGAGAGGCTGCGTTTTGCCATAGAGAGAGAATTCTATATCTTGTGCATTTATTAGACAGTCTAACATACTGTATACAACTGTTGTGAGTATTTGTTATAAAAATCAACACTGTACAACAGCGGATGTAGTAGGGTTCATATGTATGCCTATAGGTTAGAATGGTATATAAAGTTTGAATGTAGCCTACTGAGCAGATCGGAATGCCTTTTTTCCCAATAAAGCTTGAGTATAAACACAGATGATTGATTCACTTTACATGACTCATACAATACTTCATGTATTTATTTTACACAATGATGACATATCATATACAATGAATAAAATGGTAGAGTTTGTCTAAATAATATTACATTTTCATAGTTTATGTGAGGGGGTGGGGAGAGGGAGGGAGAAAGAAGAGAGAACAACAGTCCAAACAATTTAACATTCAGTCTTAAACCATACTTCGACCACAGCCCTTAACTTGTCCTGGATATAGAAAAGGCCCACCAGCAGAAGCTCACAATTTCTTGATCACTAAATAGGTCTCAGTATACTCTGGGTCTGTGGTCTGTGCAATGGTACACGTCATCCTACTGCCTTTTGCTGACAAATGACCAACTGACCATAGACCAGTGTCTAGAGGCAACTTCACCCTGGCTTTATAGACCAGGGAGGAGTGCCCCCTAATCCTACATCAACGCCACTTTATACAAAATAATATATTAAAAAATTGTATTTATGAAATCAAAGTAAATGTGCATTTAACAATGCCATGGTTTTGATATCCCAGGCATTACTTCAGTAATTTCATTTTCTGTCATCATTCTTAAAATCCAATACTTTTTAGATTTTTTATTTTATAACCATTTTCCTTTTTTTGCCTCCTTTTTTTGCCGAAGCTCAATCAAGGCATTTCCTTTTCTTTTCTTTAAAATATTGTTTTATTTTACTTGCATTGTTTTATGTTTTAGTTATTTTTCAATGTTATGTTTTTCCTCAGTCAAGTGAGATTCAAGGTTCCAATTCAGTGGCTCAACACCAGATGAGTTGGTCATAATCTCTAGTAAGCCTGCAGCACTGCCATGGCTTCATCCAACTTGGCATGGAGAGACCCTGGAGACTCTCCAGCAACATGTTAATCATTCCAGCCAGTCAGGCTGGAGTGCATATTCTGGTTGAGCGGGAAGAGGCTCTCACCCAGCATTTGCTTCTGTTCCACTGGCCAGCTTCTTGGGGGACCCTGGCAAGATTTGGTTGGGCCCCCACGTGATAAATATTTTGCACACGGGCCTTGCTTGTCCTGCCTCTGTCACTGAATTGATCAACTGGACATTTCTGACAGGTAGGCCTAGTAAATAGCTTACGTAGGTCTGACAGTGACTGACACAACGAGGAAAACTGCTGCACACTACAACATTCCAAAATGGTGCCTTATGTATTCTACTATTCCAACTCTTCACAGTAAAAACAACCAAACAAACAAAAAAATACTAATAAATAAACTGAAACTTAGTTGGAGGACCCTTAGCAGCAGCTTTTGTCGCATTGCAGTCAGGCCAGCTCTGCAGGGGCCCATGGTCTGACCGGCCGTGTGCTGAGTGCAAAACATGCAAGGCGCTGCAGCTTGGAAGGTGGGCTTCATGGTCAGTTGCATGTACTGAAAATGTTGTGGCCTCATGACCTGGGTTGCATGGCGATGGCCGGGTCTCCTCTGCTGCTTTAGAGAATAATGACAAGATTTTGTAACTACTCCTACCATTATCTTGAAAATAACTGTGTGTGTGTGTGTGTGTGTGTGTGTGTGTGTGTGTGTGTGTGTGTGTGTGTGTGTGTGTGTGTGTGTGTGTGTGTGTGTGTGTGTGTGTGTGTGTGTGTGTCTTTGATGGCACCGAGTGTTAACTAGGTACAGTTTTACCCAGTGCTTCATTACCATGGAACTCAGATGAAATCATTAAAACTTTTTTTAAATGTATGTTTTGAAAGACATAATTTATTAATAATGTGTTAAATATACGTTTTGGAATAGCTTGCATAGAAGTGGTTTGGTACCTGTTTCTTTCTCCTTTCTGCTGCAACTGTATCATGGCCTTTATGTTCATTCATCACGAACAGCAGAAAGATACACTGTTGATGAGTACAGCAGTGATCATCCAGTAGACTGTCATGATGAGGGAAGATCTTCTCCTGTAGTTGTGTGGAGGCTTCGACAAGCTTCTTTTTGTGCTTCTTAAAGGCAGGGGATTCATAGTGAGGCTGGAGGTGAGTCTTACAGTAAGAGGCTAGACATACCAGACAGGACTTGATTGCTTTGAGTTTTCTCCCAGTGCAGACGTCACACTCCACATCTCCAGGTCCAGCATAACAGAGACCAGGAGGAGAAGCTCTGAGTCCTGTCTTCTTCTGTTTCTCCACTAATTCAGCCAGTAATATGTTTTTCTTCAGGACAGGTTTTGGGGTGAATATTTCCATGCACAAGGGACAGCTGTAGACACGTTTCAGATCATCCTGATCCCAGAAGTCCTTAATACAGCCCATACAGTAACTGTGTCCACAGGCAGTAGTCACTGGATCCTTCAGTAGGTCCAGACAGATTGAACAGGTAATCAAATCCTTATCTTCTAAAGTTTCCTCTGCCATGTTGATACACAGACTAACCCACTGAACAATGGCAAGAGTTTAGGGTGTGGTCTGCCTGTTAAGTTTCATTTCTCTGGAAATGTTTGTTTGACAGAGCTGAGTAACTTGCTGGTTCTGCTAGTTGAACCACATTGAGAGTTTGGCTAATGGCCAAAATATGGTCACAGATAGTACTGAAGGAAGGAGACTATTAAAATATAAAACATGAAAATTATAGTATTCCATATTTATGAAATTATGGTATTCCATACTGAGATATTAAATTAAGGAGGGGAGGGGGTCATTGTAAATAAGAATTTGTTCTTTACTGACTTGCCTATTTAAATAAAGGTTAAATAATACAAACATGTATATAAGCATTGGGAAACAACAGACTAGATTGAGAGCACTCTACAACAAATCTAATACTTCAGTTTTATTAGTTTCATCCAGTAGGTGGAAGCAAAGTTATAGGTTAGAGATAAGAATTGAATGTATTTTGTCTCCAAGTAAAGACCTCTCTAAACTGAGCCACAATAACGATTAGCCACAATAGTAGAATTGGCGGTTCATCCCGCATTAAAATTGATGCAAACACACAGTACCTGTCAAAAGTTTGGACACACCTACTCATTCAAGGGTTTTTCTTTATTTTTACTATTTTATACATTGTAGAATAATAGTGAAGATATCACTCCGCGGTCCAACTCATCATCTCAATTGGGTTGAGGTCGGGTGATTGTGGAGGCCAGGTCATCTGATGCAGCACTCCATCACTCTCATTCTAGGTCAAATAGCCCTTACACAACCTAGAGGTGTGTTGGGTCATTGTCCTGTTGAAAAACAAATGATAGTCCCACTAAACGCTAACCAGATGGGATGGTGTATCGCTGTGGTAGCCATGCTGGTTAAGTGGGCCTTGAATTCTAAATAAATCCCTGACAGTGTCACCAGCATAGCACCCCCACATCATCACACCTCCTCCTCCATGGTGGGAACCACACATGCAGAGATCATCCATTCACCTACTCTGCGTCTCACAAAGACACAGCGGTTGGTACCAAAAATCTCAAATTTGGACTCATCAGACCAAAGGACAGATTTCCACCGGCCTAATGTCCATTGCTCCTGTTTCTTGGCCCAAAATAAGTATCTTCTTATTGGTGTCCTTTAGTAGTGGTTTCTTTGCAGCAATTCAACCATGAAGGCCTGATTCACACAGTATCCTCTGACCAGTTTATGTTGAGATGTATATGTTATTCGAACTCTGTGAAGCATTTGTTCGGGCTGCAATCTGAGGTGCAGTTGACGCTATTGAACTTATCCTCTGCAGCAGAGGTAACTCTGAGTCTTCCTTGTCTTCCTTTCCTGTGGCGGTCCTCATGTGAGGCAGGTTCAGCATAGCGCTTGATGGTTTTTGCGACTGCACTTGAAGAAACTTTCAAAGTTCTTGAAATGTTCCAGATTGACTGACTGTCATGTCTTAAAGTAATGATGGACTGTCGTTTCTCTTTGCTTATTTGAGCTGTTCTTGTCATAATATGGACTTAGTCTTTTACCAAATAGGGCTATCTTCTGTATACCCCTTGTCAGGGAAAAATGACATACTTACCTGATTTGTTTGATATTAATCGTAAACGGTTACATATTTAACTAAGAGTAAGACTGGCCTGTTAATGCTGAGTTTTTATGGTGTCAGCTCTAGGGGTGGTGGGTAGCCTAGTGGTTAGAGCGTTGGGCCAGTAACTGAAAGGTTGCTAGATTGAATCCCTGAGCTGACAAGGTAAAAATCTGTTGTTCTGCCCCTGAACAAGGCAGTTAACCCACTGTTCCTAGGCTGTCATTGTAAATAAGAATATTTTCTTAACTGACTTGCCTAGTAAAATCTAAATAGATTCCTGCAGTTATTCTGGGTGTCTGGTTAAGGAAATGGGTTTAGCTAGGGATAGCTTGCGCTGACAATGACTTGGTGTTTAAAAGCTGGCATTCTATAGACAAGATGTGTGTGACCTGAGATAACCTGGAAGAGTTTAGAACAATGCCTTGTTGTTTCATCTTCCTGACATCTGGGGAACTATGCTGGGTTGGAAGTAAAACAACATCCCGTGTAGATAATAACTAGGAGATGGACCAAGATGGCTTATGGGAACGGTAGAAATGACTGACTGAGCATTTAGGGCTTATATAAGATCTCTGTTTTTTCATTATCAGTTAAGCTCTCGGCAACACAACTTAGAGTGTGCGGTCGACAGTTTAATTATTGCAATAATTAATCGATGTTGAAAAAGATGATTGTTTGAATAATTGTCCAAGTCTCTCTCAGTACTGAAATTTCCACTACACACCCCTATCTTGTCACAACACAACTGATTGGCTCAAACGCATTAAGAAGGAAAGAAATTCCACAAATTAACTTTTAACAAGGCAAACCTGTTAATTGAAATGCATTCCAGGTCCACCTCATGAAGCTGGTCGCGAGAATGCCAAGACTGTGCAAAGGCAAAGGGTGGCTACTTTGAAGCATCTCAAATATAAATCTCCATAAATCTCCATCTTATAATCTCCACCCGGCACAGCCAGAAGAGGACTGGCCACCCCTCATAGCCTGGTTCCTCTCTAGGTTTCTTCCTATGTTCCTGCCGTTCTAGGGAGTTTTTCCTAGCCACCGGGATTCTACACCTGCATTGCTTGCTGTTTGGGGTTTTACGCTGGGTTTCTGTACAGCACTTTGATATATCAGCTGATGTAAGAAGGACTATATAAATACATTTGATTTGAAAGTATATTTAGCTTTGTTTAACACTTTTTTGCTCACTACATGATTCCATATGTGTTATTTCATAGTTTTGATGTCTTCACTATTATTATTCTACAATGTAGAAAATAGTACAAATAAATAAAAAATCAGAATGAGTAGGTGTGTCCAAACTTTTGACTGGTACTGTAGATGCACCTTAAAGCATTACATATGGATCCCTGAACTGGGGTATCAGCTTTCCCAGTGACACCCACAGAATACAACTCAAATAAAACAGTCATAGGTCCTATTGCAGTACTATGTCTGTGCGAAATCACCTCTCTAGTAAGCCTATTTAAGTATTGAACATTAATTTTGCACTGTAAAGCATTAAATATGGATTGTGGATACATGAAATGGGGTATCAGTCTACTCAGTGACGCACACAAGACATTACTCTGAAGATTGTACACAAATATTAGCGTCATAGCTCTTATTGCAGGACATTTACTGTGGAAAATCAACTCAAGGAAAGTACAGGAAGAATACATAATTCATTCAACAGTATTCTCTTTCCTATGGTCATTCATTCTCTCACCTCAGAGAAGAAGGGATAATATGTGAGAATAATATATGCTCAGAAATAGAGGAAAAACAGTAGAGATTGAAATGAATAAAAATGACTTATAAAATCAATGAAATTATGTATGGGTAACATTAACTGACTCAACGACTTTGTCTGAATAATTAATGAATTATATTATTGTTAGCAATTTTATTACAATAGGCCTACAGTTATCATAGGCTACTAATAATAATATAATATAGCGAGTCATGCGTGCATACATGTTTTTGTATGGGTGGTCCCAGGAAATAGCTTACATTTCAGTTAAAGTGGCAATCAGCAGTTGCTACTTTTTTAAAAACGTTTTGGACCAATTGTTTCTTGAAGAATACAACTCATCAGCTTAGTTTGACTGTTATTTAGCTCGTCTGGTAGGCTTGTGTCACTGGGCAGCTCTCGGCTGTGCTTCCCTTTGTAGTCTGTAATGGTTTGCAAGCCCTGCCACATTTGAGGAGCGTCGGAGCCGGTGTAGTAGGATCTTAGTCCTGTACTGACGCTTTGACTGTTTGATGGTTCGTCGGAGGGCATAGCGGAATTTCTTGTTGCCTGTAATCCATGGCTTCTGGTTGGGGTATGTACATACAGACACTGTTGGTACGACGTCCTCGATGCACTTATTGATAATGCCAGTGACTGATGTGGTGTACTCCTAATGCCATCGGAAGACTCCTGGAACATATTCCAGTCTGTTCTAGCAAAACAGTCCTGTAGTTTAGTATCTGCTTCATCTGATCAATTTTTTATAGACCGAGTCACTGGTGCTTCCTGCACCAGTGACTCGGTCTATAAAAGGAGGATAGAATTATGGTCAGATTTGCCAAATGGAGGGCGAGGAAGAGCTTTGTACGCGTCTCTGTGTGTGGAGTAAAGGTGACCTATAATGTTTTTCTCTCTGATTGCACATTTAAAATGCTGATAGAAATGAGATAAAACTGATTTAAGTTTCCCTGCGTTAAAGTCCCCGGCCACTAGGAGCGCCACCTTTGGTTGAGCGTTTTCCTGTTTGCTTATGGCGGTATATAGCTCATTGAGTGCGGTTTTGGTGCCACCATCGTTCTGTGGTGGTAGGTAGACAGCTACGAAAAATACAGATGAAAATACTCTAGTAAGATACTGTGGTCTACAGCTTATCATGAGATTACCTCAGGGGAGCAAGACCTTGAGATCTTGAGACTTCCTTAGATATCGTGGACCAGCTGTTGTTTATATATATATGGATAGGCATATTAGCTACTTGTCGCCTGATCCTCACAAGGCAACCTGATCTTTTTCTGCGAAATCTCAGTTTCCTTCTCCTGCGAATGAATGGGGATCTGGGCCTGGTTGGTTGGGTGTCTGTAGTATTTCCCTCCCATCCGACTCATTGAAGAAAAACTCTTTGTCTAATCTGAGATGAGTAATCCCAGTTCTGATGTCCAAAAGCTATTTTCGGTCATAAGAGACGGTAGCCGCAACATTATGTACAAAACAGGTTATGAACAACGCGAAAAAAACAAACAAAATGACATGGTTGGTTAACTTCTCTGGGATATGTGGGTAGCGTCCCACTTGGCCAAATGCCAGAAAAAATGTAGCGCACCAAATTCAAATATATTACTATAAAAATCTATCTTTCATGAAATCACACATGAAAGACACCAACTTAAAGCTACACATGTTGTGAATCCAGCCAACATGTCTGATTTCAAAAAGGATTTAGGGGGAAAGCACACCAAACAATTATGTTAGCTCAGTACGTAGCCACAGAAAAACACAGCCATTTTCCCAGCAAAAGATAGTAGTCACAAAAAACAGAAATAGAGATAAAATGAATCACTAACCTTTGATGATCTTCATCAGATGACACTCATAGGACATCATGTTACACAATACATTTATGTTTTGTTCGATAATGTGCATATTTATATCCACAAATCTCGGTTTACATTGGCGCCATGTTCAGAAATGTCTCCAAAATATCCGGAGAAATTGCAGAGAGCCACGTAAATAACAGAAATACTCATCATAAACTTTGATGAAAGATACATGTTTTACATAGAATTAAAGATACACTTGTTCTTAATGCAACCGCTGTGTCAGATTTCAAAAAACCTTTACGTAAAAAGCACACCATGCAATGATCTGAGACGGCGCTCAAAAATAACAACATTTCTCCGCCATGTTGGAGTCAACAGATATACGAAATTACATCATAGATATTCCCTTACATTTGATGATCTTCATCAGAATGCACTCCCAGGAATCCTAGTTCCACAATAAATCGTTGTTTTGTTCGATAATGTCCATTACTTATGTCTAAGTAGCTACTTTTGCTAGCATGTTTAGTGTACATGTCCAAACGCTCACGCAGATGCAGGCGAACTCGGACGAAAACTTCAAAAAGTTATATAACAGGTCGAATAAACTGGTCAAACTAAGTAGAGAATCAATCTTCAAGATGTTGTTATCATAACTATAATGTTCCAACCGGAGAATTCCTTTATGTCTCTAGAAGTTATGGAAAGCAAGACGATATCGTTTGGAACGTGCATGACCAGGAACTGGCATTCTGCCAGACCAATGACTAAAACACCTCCCATCCGGCTCAACATCACAGTAGAGGCTTCATTCCACATTCTACAGACTGTTGACATCTAGTGGAAGGCGTAGGAAGTGCAAACAGTTCCATATCTTACAGGGAATTGAATAGGCGATTAGTTGAACATCGACCAGCCTCAGAATTCTCACTTCCTGTTTGGATTTCTTCTCAGGTTTTTGCCTGCCATATGAGTTCTGTTATACTCACAGACATCATTCAAACCGTTTTAGAGACTTCAGAGTGTTTTATATCCAATAGTAATAATATTATGCATATATTAGCATCTGGGACAGAGTAGGAGGCAGTTCACTATGGGCACGCAATTCATCCAAAAGTGAAAATGCTGCCCCCTATCACAAAGAAGTTAAGAGCCGATAAATAAAGGATGTGGATAAATCTGGTAAATGGTCGCAGATTCATAGCACTGTCTATGAATTTGAGAGTGCTTACATTTCTCCAGCCCCATCCCTCAGCTTTTTACAGAAATGTTTTCCTTAGTATACATTTTGATTGAACACATTCGTTCATAAAGGCTAGTCTACTAGCCTATATGCTTATATGACCATTAAACACAGTTTAGTTTAACTTGAATGGATAAAGAGCAGGTGGTCCAAACGGGATGCGTCTCTGTGGCTAAGTGTTATTGGCACTGAAATAATTGTATCATAAGTATAGTAGGAAAATAGTCTTTATAGATCAATGTGTCTATATCACATGTAGGCTTGTCTGTTGTTTAGGGCCACGCTAAAAATGAATCATATTTACAGAGTGATTGCACAACATGTAATGGGGTAGCCTAGGCAGATCAGACCTGGGTTCAAATACTATTCCAGGTAGTTAAATTACTTTTCAATACATTTCAAAACAAGAATTCAGATTGCATTTATATGAAAAAACAAGTAGTTGAATATTGGAATGTATTTGGGAATACACTTGGAAAGTATTTGAAAATAATCAAATACAATGATTCATTTAACACTGCCATGTGAAAATAGTAATTGAAATAAAAATGTACAAGTAACTATTCAAATAATCAAATAAAAGTAGGCCTACATGTTTGCGGCTGTTTATTTGAAAATACTCAAATACACAGAAAAAAGTATTTTAATAAGAAATACTCAAATACACACGTATTTGAACCCGCAGGCCCGAGGCAGGTATATAATTAAATAGTCGTCTTTTTTAATTATAAAAAATATGTTTATTTTTGGCCTATTGGTAAACTCGGGGATGCTGTATTCAGAGGACAATACTCCACATCCACATTATTATGGCCCGCTTGCACTTCTCCCCGCAATGTTCTGTGCACAGCCCGACCCTCTAGCACGACGCCCTAATGTCAGGTGCGCTCTGCTCAGCATCCCTCCACCAGAGACCGCGAAGACAGATGCTGACTGGGAGAAACGCCAAATCCACCGCGTCACACGAATCATTCGCGATGGGACAGACTCATAATGAAGACGTGAAATATTTATTCACATCCTTTTATTCCTGTTTCAGTCTTTGGGGTCTCTAATTTCAATTTTTGTGGAGTTTAATTTGGCTGTCCTATAGCTACGGCTTCCTGGTTTGGGGGATTGAGCTGAGTTGGGTTAGGCTGGACAGGCCGTTTCTATTATATAATGTATGGTTTGGACAATGGGTGCGCGTGGATGGATTTCAGCGCGACTTTAGAGTCTGAAATCCAAACCGAAGATCAGATGAAAGGATGAGGTCTCTTTTTTCACCCAGGTCTCTCTGTATGTCTATCTAATTATCAACAGCAGGTCAGTGGGAGAAGAGGGGAGTATTAGAGGTGCTCACCTGTAGGCCTATATATTGAGGAGATGTGAGCCGCAATGTACAGTTCAAGCGGGACTTTTCAGGGACAGAGTGCCATTTCGACAAGCGCCATTTCAGGGAATATGGTTATGGAGGAAGAGACAGCCACACTCGATGGACGGCACAGGTTGTATAAAATAAAATATGTCTCTGAGCTGAAATGGCTTGGTTTTAAAGGAAAGCATTAAGTTTTTGCTTGGCTTAATGAAAGGTTTTGTGTTGATTTGACTTGTTGGTTATTAGAAATAACCTTTTAGACTAACTAGGCTAGGCCTATTTTAAAACTGGAAAAGGCAAACGCGTGCTTCATGGCACGGGTTACGCTAGAGATTTCTCCTCATTCTCGAGCTAGAACTATTGCTTGGGTTCACTATATCCGCCATCCGGGGAACGTCCTTCCATCCAGGGGCAGTGTATTAGAGCACGAACTGCACGCGCACTCAACAATATCCAATATTGCCATCAAAAACTTGAGAAATGTATGCGAAAGCTTTAAAGCCTAATGCGATTGTTTTTGTAGTAGGCTATAAATAAATGTAATGCTCGTATCAATATTGCCAATAGGCTCAAAAAAACGTAATAGAATCTAAAATGATTAGTGTTGTTACCATCAGCTATCTTAATATGTTCGCCAAATCCGTCAAGTGGCACACAGCACGGGACAGCTGTGCATCTCCACGCACTAAAGAGGTCTGTGACACTGACGAACTGCGCAAGACGTTGATTAGCAGCAGGAGGAGAGGGAGGATGGCAGCATGGAGTAATCCCTCTCCACTGGGTTAAGATGCTTACCAACGAGTTACCTTTCCACCTGAAAATCTCCGGCCAGGCAGCCCAAACAGACGGAGCACCGGGAGAGATGGAGAGATAGAGGGGCCGGGAGGCCGGCGGTGGAGAGAAGAGAGCATGGGGTGTTTGTCTGTTTTTCAGGTCAGGATGAGGATGCCGTCATTTAGGTGATGTGGCCTTCGTTCAGGTATGTAGCTATTCCTCGAAGAGCGAAGGAGGGAATAAGTAAGGGGGAGAAAACAGTCATTGAGTATAAAGATGTATGACCCTTCTACAGTGTATTATTTTTGCGTGCGTAAAGTACGCATGGATTATTTTATTTTATTTCGCAGTTCGCATTAGGGCATGTCATTTTATTAACAGTAGTCCCCGCATCTTAAAAGAGAAAACTATCTTTTTTTCATTTCACATAAAATAAACCTTTTACAATTTACGTGGTGTATGCTGTGTTACTTCAAACATTGAATTAAAAGTGGTCGCCTAGTCTTTTGAAAAATGTATTTTAATCTAATTGTAATTGTAGGCTATATACTCTATATCAGAAAAGCTAGATCACTTCTCGGAAAATATGAGTGAGGCCTACAATTCAGTTTGATCAAATTAAATTACACAGCATTCTAAGTAGCTAGAGCTACAGTTAATTATTTTAAGTTGGCTTCTCGTGCTTTACAGAAATTATTTATAGGCCAACAAAAACCATATAATCACTTTTTAGTCCATATGTAGGCTACAAAGCGGTGACTGACAGATTAAACTATATTTGTAAAAAATTATCAAGGTCGTTTGTGGATGATTACAGGCCTACACTAAACTACCCTCTTGGTGAACCCTCTCGTGCCCTCCTTCCAGGGTTAGTATTTCCAAATCGTTCTTAAAATAACAGGAGGTGGAGGAGAGTAGACTGCGTCATCATCAGACAAATGCGATTACCTCCAGCATCGAGTGCATTCTAAAGAAAGGTGAACTCAGCCGCTCCCCTAGACACGCAGCTAGGCCTGCGGATATTCTTCATAGCCTATACCTGCATTTTGGGGGGGAATTGGGCCGGGGGGGAATTGGGCCTGAAGTCTACTGAATAATAACAAAAAGTATCTGAGTGTTTTCTGTAGAAATAATATTTATTTATATTTATTCGTTAAATATAGGCATTTTGATTACCCTATACCCGATGTGAAAAGGCTCGAGTTAACTGTTAGGCCTACAACGTTATAAATGAACATGTTATTTTTCTAATCGAAATATGCCTATAATACGAGTGAAACGTCTGTACTCGCCTAATAAAAATTGCTAACCAATTTCAGGGGCATTCTTCTAACCATTGCAAAGAGCTCACTCAACTCGCATAATGTCAGTTGTCTCTTTCTTTCTCGCTCTGTCTCTTCTCTCTATCTCTCACTCAAAAAACTTTGCTCTTTAGCACTATTGATTTTTCCCGGAAGCTGGAAGACGAGCTCTGCTCTGGGACCCATTTGGAGCGTCTCAAAAATCACTTAGCGCATCATTCCACACAGCCGGGATCAATCTTGGAGCTGGTCAGTGGGTCGGCACCGCACGGGGCTGATTGTCTGCGTCTCTCTAGGTGTCCCGGGGATGGATGTTTGTTCTAACCCGGCAGAAGGGACACAAGAGGATAGCAGATGGTCCAAGCGGATTAAAACCCGGCCGGTGCGCGGTGCAGTGCATGAGGAGGGAGAGAGAAAATTGTTGCAAGAGGACATGGATGTAAGAAACTAAAACATGGGACAGCGCCTTAAATAGACCAACATTTTGTCACCAATTGCTCCATAGTGTCTCATTACTTAACGCATTCATACTGTGGCATATTGTGGGCTGATTTTAAGTAGTAGCCCAGTGTATTGAATGCATCGTTTACACTGTGTTGGATTATATGTTTTAGGTCTATGTTGGAACACATAGATCGAGCATAATTGTTTTCTGTGTGGTGAGGGATACGTTCTGGTGTTTGAGAGAGTTCTCTAGTCATGCATTTCAAGTTCTGCCTTTCCGCTCCCCCTTGTTCAGTCCCCTTCACAGAGCTGAGAAAATTCTCTCAACCATCCAATCAGATCTGTGAAGGGGAATAAACAAGGACAGAAGGTGGGGAACAAGTTCCTGGATTGAAACGCAGCCTTCCATGTGTTCTGTCCTGCCCTGCATGGATGTAGTAGGCTACCCATGCAGCATGCCCTGGTGCTGGGCTGATGACTCCTCCTGTTCTGTGTATGGCACTGGTAGAATTCACTGTGACGGCACACTATCAGTGAATTACCATAGGGCCATAAACAGAGTAGAGAAAGAACCACATTACCCAACATGCATTGCTGACACTGTGCCCTACCCTCTTTATAATCTATACACCAACTGCGTAGAATTCAGTGTTGATGAAGGTTTATGACCATGCTTGGGTTTCAATGTCCGTGGACAGACAAACAACTTGCTATTCATCCAACTATTACATGTAGTCTTCCTCAGGCTGGTGCTGTCAGTTAAGACATGGCCTCCACTCGTCTTCTTTGCCCATTTTGGCACTAGCACATTTTTGCTTCTGTACATATCTGTTTGAGCAATCATGTGTAGTGCCAATATAGGAGGAGACAGACACTCAACTCGTCTTGTTGGTTTGTTTTCGGAGTGGACGGGGGTTGTGTAGAACGTGGAGTAGTGATACGTAGGTGATGGGTCCTGTCACAGATGTGCATTGTCACTGACTTGACGGAAAACCTGAGGTTGGGATCAATGACTTTGTCTCTTTAGATTCATAAATACTTAATGATCCCATTTCTTTCTCTTTCCTATGGACAAAGAGACAGACATAAAGAGGTGAGCTCTAGAGAGAAAGAGAGACAGCAGAGGATGATCTATAGATCTGATCAATGGTCTGGGTCCTCTCCAATATCTTGCTTGCTATGGAGGTCTATACTCTGTTCCAGAGGCCCTGAATCCTGGAACCTGAGCTGTAGCCTCAGGCACAGGCCTCATGACTCACATAGAGCCTGATGATGCTCTCAGACTAAATGTATTCAAACCATTCCACAGCAGCCAAGTTGTAGTGCCTCCCTAGGATGATCATTATTCTCCTTGGTGACTCCTGGGCAATACTACTGACCAATCGAGAGCTTGGGGCTATAAGGTTCTATCTGTAAAAAGATGAGTCTGAGATAAATGGCTTTAAAGTTTCGAACCCTCATTGGTTTGAATGGTGTCAGCAATTTTTATCTTGTATTCTTTTGAACTTGACATTAATTGGGGTATTAAGAGTACTATATATGTAGATACAATTTAACAGAACGAGGCAATGTCAATAACTACTTTTTGACAAAAATGAGGTTAAACCTTATAGTCCCAAGTTCTCACCATAACAATCCAGAGAATGTTCAGGAGTTGAAACCAAACTGACCAACTGAGGTGCTCCACCGATGTGTTTCTGATTCCCCTGTTCTCCCCCGGTGTTTGGCAATGGTAGAACTCACACTGGTGGGCTAGTTGGATCCAGTGGTTCTAGACTTGCCAACAACTGACTGAGAGCTTCCCAGCCAGCCAGATCCACATGGTAAACATCCCCCTTCAGACCACATGTTGATGGAATTAAAAGGCAATAATGAAAACCAGCAGGCAATGCAGCCTTTATTTGTTTCTGCCTATCATTTGGTGATCAAATGATGGGCAGAAGAACAAGCATCCCCCTTCCACTTGTTCTGACTCCTCTCTACAACCCCCCCCACTCCCTCCATCTCTCTCTCTTCCTCTCTCCCCCAGGTCCCAGGGATAAGGCTCAGTAGCTGTGTGTCATCCCCCTGGGGGCGTCTGTGCTACAATTAGCTGATTATGACATACACTCCCAGAGTAACCTTACACTTCTCAGAGGAGTGTGTGTAACACACTCAGCCTCAGGGGATGTAACAGAGATCCATTCCATACTCAACCCCGTTAACCATTATCCTCACTGGAAAGAGAAGTGCATCCTATAGAGACTTGCCCCAATCAGCTAATCAATAAATCAATTTGATTGTTTTATATGCTTTCCCTGTTGTAGGTACGGGTTTGGCTGGGGCTGGAGTATAGTGCTGGGTTGGGGATGGAATATGGGGCTGGGATTGGAGTCAAATCAATCAAAGTTTATTTGTCACGTGCGCTGAATACAACAGGTATTTACAGTGAAATGCTTACTTACAGGCTCTAACCAATACTGCAAAAAAGGTATTAGGTGAACAATAGGTAAGTAAAGAAATAAAACAACAGTAAAAAGACAGTTGAAAATAACAGTAGCGAGGCTATATACAGACACCGGTTAGTCAGGCTGATTGAGGTGGTATGTACATGTAGATATGGTTAAAGTGACTATGCATATATGATGAACAGAGAGTAGCAGTAGCGTAAAAGAGGGGTTGGCGGGTGGTGGGTGGCAGTACACAATGCAGATATCCCAGTTAGCCATTTGATTACCTGTTCAGGAGTTTTATGGCTTGGGGGTAAAAACTGTTGAGAAGCCTTTTTTTAATAGAGCTGGGATTGGAATATAGGGCTGGGGCTGGAATATGGGTCTGGGA
Organism: Salvelinus fontinalis; assembly: GCF_029448725.1. Lineage (NCBI taxonomy): Eukaryota > Metazoa > Chordata > Actinopteri > Salmoniformes > Salmonidae > Salvelinus > Salvelinus fontinalis. Next base: position 18,335,660 of record NC_074673.1, on the reverse strand, counting down.
TTGGAGTATAGGGCTGGGATTGGAATATAGGGCTGTAGCTGGAATATGGGTCTGGGATTGGAGTATAGGGCTGGGATTGGAATATAGGGCTGTAGCTGGAATATGGGGCTGGGATTGGAGTATAGGGCTGGGATTGGAATATAGGGCTGGGGCTGGAATATGGGTCTGGGATTGGAGTATAGGGCTGGGATTGGAATATAGGGCTGTAGCTGGAATATGGGGCTGGGATTGGAGTATAGGGCTGGGATTGGAATATAGGGCTGGGGCTGGAATATGGGTCTGGGATTGGAGTATAGGGCTGGGATTGGAATATGGGTCTGGGATTGGAATATAGGGCTGGGATATGGGACTGGGATTGGAATATAGGGCTGGGATTGGAGTATAGGGCTGGTATTGGAATATAGGGCTGGAATATGGGGCTGGGGCTGGAATATAGGGCTGGGATTGGAATATGGGTCTGGGATTGGAATATAGGGCTGGGATATGGGACTGGGATTTGAATATAGGGCTGGGGCTGGAATATGGGGCTGGGATTGGAATTTGGGGCTGGAATATGGGACTGATATTGGAGTATAGGGCTGGGATTGGAATATAGGGCCGGGGCTGGAATATGGGTCTGGGATTGGAATATGGGGCTGGGGAAGGCAGGTAGCCCAGTGGTTAAAGCTTTGGGCCAGTAACTTAAAGGTTGCAAGATCAAATCCCCGTACTGACAAGGCAAAAATCTGTCATTCTGCTCCTGAACAAGGCAGTTAACCCACTGTTCCTAACCATTAGCTGTCATTGTAAATAGGAATTTGTTCTTAACTGACTTGCCTAGTTAAATAAAGGTTAAATAAATAAAAAATATGGGGCTGGGTTGGGTGAGTGGATTTAGCACTGTAACACTGATGTGCAGTAGATTAGAGCCTATGTTGTCCCTGCAACAGCAGAAGGGCCTGCTGTGAATCCTGGGCTTTAGAGTTAGCCACAGCCACCATATGATGGAACCAGCTCCCTCTCTATGGCACCATCGGTGGGGGGTGAGAGGAGGGAAGTAGGTCTTGATGATGTCCATTTTTTAAATATTGAGCTTAATAATCAGCTTTAAAACACTGTAGTTCATCGGGTTCAATTTAACACAGGGTTAAACTGATGTCTATGGACAGCGTGCTGCTGACAGCTGCTGCTGGTGATTAGACCATGTAGTCATGATGGAGGGGATCAAAGCTGTTTAGAGAGAGGGGGGAGACACACACACTATGACCTATATGGTGTCCCAAAGCAGACCCCTGGAGGGAGACCAGAGGAGGTTTATAGGGAGGTAGGAAGTGTGCACGTGTGTTGTGCTAAAACCCGCCCCGCCCGCCACTCATGGGTTATATGGAAGCAGGGCAAGAGGAGGATAAATGGGCTTGGGAGTGGGAGAGGGTGAAAGGGGGAAAAAGAGGGTGGATTATGGGTTGGAGTGTAAATGGATCCCATTATCAGCCATTCAGTGATGGTAGTACATAGAAGTGCAGGGGAAATGACTGTACAGCTGATCACACCGTATTCATGTCTTAATGCTGAATGAATGTAGTACTATGCTGCATGTAGCCTATAGTAAGTGGAGGTTTTAGGTGCTCTAGTGATGCCTTCTAAATTGTCTCAAAGTGGATTAATAAAGATGTGTTAAATTGTATTGTTGTATATTACAATATACTGTATAGTAACAACTGAACATAGAGCCTACATAGTGACAGGTGGTTGGCAGGTGAGAAAGAAGGTAAGGTGGGGTCTGAAATATGAAGTGTGGGGGGTGACAGATAAAAATAACAGGTTACACATTGTAACACACACACACACACACACAGGATTACTGTAATCCAGGGACAGGGTATTTTTAGGTTTGTGCGGCCAGAGATCTACACTCATGATAGGCATGGAACACCGATCTAGGAAAACATGCACCAATGTTGTAAAAATCAATTAGTTGGGCCTTGGATTGCTTTGTGATTGAACTGAATAAACATGTGTGTGCACTGTTGCTTTTCATACAGAATAAAAACAAATAAATGCTTAAGGAAAAAGGCAATTTGCTCATGTATTGAGATGAATCTGTGTAATTCTGCTGAGGGAGAGCTTTCTCATCTCATTTCATTGGCCAGATATACTACTGAATACTGCCACCTGGTGCTTGGGATGACCACAGCGAACACATAGCCTAGACTAGAGAAACGTAGATGAGAGATGCCCAACCCTACCCACCTGTCATACACACATATGAAAAGATAGGAGGGGTGTAAGTAATATGGTGGAAATCCAACCATGCCCTCTGAGTCAGAGTAGAGTGCAGCAGAGCAGACAGGAGCTCAGGTGAACTCAGGTAAGGAGACCCCAGGGGAGTCCTGATGTGTCCAGGTAACACTGTATAACACTCTGAGGGTTCTAAAGCACTGCTCTCAAATGGAAGTCACACAGCTTACTCACTGCCTCTACTTTCAACATTAGCCCATACACACTTTAGTAAAACAATAATCTGTTCTAAAGGATCAGAGTGGAGGGGGGAGAGACAGAGTGAGGGGCAGAACCTGATTAGGCAGACAAACTCTCAGATCTGATGGAAGGGGGGGGGGGGGGGGTTACTGAGTGTGGATGTGCCGACTGCTCTTCAAAAAGCCCCCCCCCCCCCCCCCCCCCCACACCAACTCGTTGAGTGCCATGGTAACAGTAATTGTTGCAGCATCTCCTGGGAAGGCCCGCCAGAACAATCATTTGGAATGGCATTTGATTTCCATGCCTGTCGTGTTTTTGATTTTCGGGGAGGTGCCAACAGTGTTCTTTATTAAGATGTAAAACTACAATTTATACAACGGGTGGGGTTGGAATTTTAATTCCCATTGTTATAGAGCATTCCAAAAACATAATAAAAGGCACAACATAGGCCTACATACTCCTGGCCATGTTCCACGTGCTGACTTGGCCTGTTGGTGATCTGTAGGCTTCCTCATTCATCGTACATTGATCTCTAACTTAAGCACTACAGACAGCTCCGTATATTTGTATTATGCATGGCCTAACTACATAAAATGGCGAAATACATTAAGATTTCAAAGAAATGTAAATTATTTTACTAACAACACTCCTCTTAGCTGTTCATATCGACATATCCTTTATAATAGGCTAATGCAAATCTTTGATTGCATGTGCAAACCAAGGCAAGAATAATTCCGACAGTAATTAATTCGATTGGGAAGCATCCCAAAATATTTGCCTCTATATAACTACCTAGTTCACAGAAGAATTTCCGAAAGCTGCATGTAAAAAACAGCTACATTTTTACATCTTGCCCGCATAAGTCTTTTATACCTCCCATGCGCTAATGCAGGCACCACAATTGACGAGTGGGAGTGTGGGACGTGGGTGGGCGTCTTTTCTAATAAATCCATTTAATATACACCATCACAAAGAAATCCATTATTAATTCGTCCTAAGAAACATTATAATACTAATAAAATGAACTATTGCTGTGATCGCCAGCAACCGTAGCAGTGGTTTCGACGAGTGGAATTATAGAGGCACTTGTTGCAGCAGATGATGCATTCTTTTTAAACCAATTTCTAATAGGTATTTTGAAGGTATCCAGGCCTACTAATCACTGAGGCACACTGTTGTGTTTAACTAACGCTCCACCCACTACTAATTCGAAATGGCGGTAAAAAAGAGACGTGACTTCATGATGCACATGATAGGTCCCGTGTGGCTCAGTTGGTAGAGCATGGCGCTTGCAACGCCAGGGTTGTGGGTTCAATTCCCACGGGGGGACCAGGGTTCAATTCCCACGGGGGGACCAGGATGAATATGTATGAACTTTTCAATTTGTAAGTCGCTCTGGATAAGAGCGTCTGCTAAATGTAAAATGTATAGGTGTTCAACCCTGTCAGTCATAATTACTTGAGCCATATTTAATTTAACAAGACAATTATTTTTTTAGGTAATTTAAACTTTAAATGGTCTTAATGTCATACATAAATCAGTGTTACAGCAAACAAAGTTTAAAAAAAGTTGAATTCAACTATGTATTTTATTAGGACGGGCCAGGAGGTATGGTAAGGCAGGAAAGGCCCTCTAAGGCCAGCCCATAACATTGGCCCTGCTATCACCTCTCCCATCCAGAAGGGCACTTACAGTAAAGTAATGACTCTGGATCAGTCTCCTCACCCCACATATTATCTACAGGTCAGGAGGGATATTATCTACAGGTCAGGAGGGAAGACCTAAACAAACACACAGGTCCATCTACCACTGTATCCTGTGTGTGTGTGTGTGTGTGTGTGTGTGTGTGTGTGTGTGTGTGTGTGTGTGTGTGTGTGTGTGTGTGTGTGTGTGTGTGTGTGTGTGTGTGTGTGTCACCAAACTCCAGAAACATCCACAGATCAGCCGCTACACTTCTTTGACTAGCTTCATTGCACCACCTAGTGGGCATAGTTAGAACTACATTTAGAACTATAGAGACAGGCACACGCTGTTTGAGGAGAGCAGAGTTAATGAGTCTGACTAGCAGGTGGGTCACAACTTTATCTTTGGAAAAGACGCGAGAAAAAAATATGGTAAAATTTAACATTTTATTAATCTTTAACCTATTTGTTATTACTTATCTGCTTTGTTTTCATTCAGAAAGTTTAAACATTATTTAGATATCTTTGGAAAGATTGAAAATAAGATTTATTTTTATTTTTATTAGATAATCTGTGCTCCTCTATTACAACTTGATATTATATGTAAGATTCTGCTAAATAACATACACCTCCCCCAAACCCCGCCACTTCAGACAACAGATAAAAATAATGGAAAATAAAAAACTCAAACCCGGCAACTGAGTCTGGCCTTGGGATATGAATCCGGTGGGAAATGATCATTTCTGCTTCTGTTCACAATAATACAGTATGTACATAAAAAAAGAGCTTCTCAGCATATCAATTCTCTCAGACCAACGACGGCCCTCCAGTGAGGTCAGATGGCTCAGCAGAGGTCAGAGGACAGGGGTTAAAGGTCAGTCAGACATCATGGTTGTGGTGTTACCCGTCAGTGCTGGGCTATAGTTCCCCCACAAACACAAATCTGAGCCAGGTCTCCTGGTCCTCCCTCCCTCTGAGCCACATATGTCTTTGGGATGCTATGGTACATCTTTGGTCTTCACTACCATAGATTAGTATCTGCAATGAACACACTCACTGTCACTTACAGGAACATACTGTAACACCAAATTACTTTACTGTTTATGTTCATTCCTGATTTTAGTGTGTATATGTGTATTATATGCGTGAGAGTATGCAAATGCAGATGTGAGTGTATGTGTGTGAGAGTTTCCCCACCTGTAGTAGTTAGGTTTAAAGGGTCCGGTCTTGCTGAGGCCCAGGTATTTGCCCTGCTCATCAGTCAGCTCTGTGAGGTGGGCATCAAACGTTGGCAGGTGGAGACTGGCCACAAACTCATCTGAAAACACACACACACACACACAGTCACAGTACACCCTGTCAAAACCTACATAACAAGGTAGTAGGTGGGTGAGGTGGTGTGTCTTACCCATCTTTTTGGGCAGAAGGTAGACGTCTTGTTTGTATCGTCCCTCTGGGGCGTTGTAAAGCTCTATCAGAGCCAGTGCCTGAGTGCATTACGTTAAGTTATAGATATAGTATACATAGAAAACATGTAAATCACAAAGAGACTGTGGATACAAAGGCCTGTCCCTTTTCATAATGCATACATGTAGCACTCCACAAAACAGCAGTACAGCTTGTGTGTTTGCTGTGACCATGAGTTCCCCTGCTGTGTGTGAGACAGACAGACCTGTGTGGTGGCGGTGATGGAGAGGACGAAGGTGGGCACCGTGGAGCAGCTCAGATTCAACAGACGACCCTGAGAAAACACACACATACACATACCAGTGATCACAACCTGACACACACTCAGGCAACAAGCATACACACACACACAGACACTCACTTCAGCCAGTAAGATTATTCTCTTGCCATCGGGCCAGATGACATGGTCCACCTGTGATCTCACTTTCTCCCAGGTCAACTCTGGGGTCCGCAGACTCACCTTACAGAGGAAAGACACAGTCTATCAACCTCAAACACACACAGACACAAATGCAGACACATACAGAGATAGGATGTTAATTTGAGCCAGTTTTCTACAGCAGGAAAATAATCCTGCAGCAACAGGAAATGTGAATTATTATATGGATTATAATTAATTTACATTTTTGTAGGGGTTCATACATTTTCCTTAGGGGCAAATTAAGTCTGATATTTAAAATAGGAAATTACAAAGTTCAGAAGCCTTTTTATACCTTGAATAATGCTGTGCAGGAAAATCCTCAGCAACAAGAGTGATCAAATCAAGATCCTACATTTGTACACGCACACACGCACACACGTCTCACCACGTCTATCTCAGTGTTGGAGTGTCCCATGTTACAGACAATGCAGCCGTTCTTCATCCTGTCCAGGTACTCTCTTGCTACCACATTCTTGTTGCCTGAAGACAAACACTGAGGCTTTCATAGTCTGTCATAAACTGTCATAGCCTGTTATAACCTATCATAGCCTATCATAACCTACAATAGCCTATCATAACGTAGCTAGCCTTCATTGTAAATAAGAATTAGTTCTTATTGACCTGCCTGGTAAAATAAAGGTAACAAAAAAAACTGTCATCATAGCTGGTTATAAGATATCATAGCTTATTCTAAGTTATTATATAGGGGTTAGGATTAGGGTTGGAGATGGCGTTAGGGTTGGAACTAGGGTTAGGGCTAGTTTCTGAACCCTAACCATAACCCTAATCTTGGCATAACCCTAACCGTAGTTTCATGTCCACATTCAGGTTCTACCCTAACACTAACACCAACCCCAACCCTAACCCTAGCTTCATGTCCACATTCAGTTCTACCCTAACCGGAGCCTCCACCCTAACCCTAACCCCTACAGCCTGATTTATACCCTACGTAGACATGGAAGAACTACAAGTAGCTATGCAAAATGGCATTGCAATGCAGTCAATTCATAACTCGTAGAATTGCCATTTTGCTTAGCATTGTTGCATTGCGTACATAAGGTATAAGGCTAAACCCTGATTCCAGTTTAGTGTCCTTTTATCAATTCTTCTTTTTATTTTTCACTTTCCTCTTTGAACCAGTAAGGTTCTGGCTCTCCCTTTGACCCGTTCCGGGAAGCTCCGGCTCAATTTAACCACTGGTCATAACCTATCATTGCCTGTTATAACTTATCACAGTCGTATTACAGGACCACTGAGAGGGTTGGTAACCTGAGAAACACTCCTACTGGAGAGTATACATTTACAGGTACATCTTTGGCATTAAAAGGACTGTAATGTAATTCTATAGCTAACTCTTCAGACCTATAGTGTGTGAGAGTAAAGGCTTTCCCAGCCTACGGTCTCTTTACTGGACCATTCACATGATCTCTGTGGGTGATGACATCATGTCTTACCTGTGCAGGTGATGACCAGGTCCACCTGTCTGATGACCTCATTGAGCTTGACCAGTCTGAAGCCATCCATGCTGGGGCAGGGAGAGGAGACATATACACAAATAGTTCAAGACCTGCTTCTGCCACCTACATGTCTTACTCCAATTTACGCACACGCACACACACACACACACACACACACACACACACACACACACACACACACACACACACACACACACACACACACACACACACACACACACACACACATCATACCAGGCCTGCAGGGCACATATGGGGTCCACCTCTGTGACGTTCACTACTGAGCCCATGGCCTTCAGAGCGGCAGAGCAACCTTTACCAACCTGGCCAGAGAGAGAGAGGGGAGGGGAAAACATACGTACACACAGATGGAATAAACACCAAGGTGTAAAGTGTTTAATAGGTGCTAATAAAATACTGACCTCTCCATAGCCACACACCACCACCTGCTTTCCCCCGAACATCACATCTGTAGAGCGTTTCAACCTGGGGGAGGGATGGGAGGCCAAAGGTTACACACTCAAAAGTTCAAAGGTCACACACACAAACACGCATGTTGATTCTGCACCTGTGTGTTTTCATATACGTACCCATCCAGTATGGACTCCCTGCAGCAGTAGAGGTTGTCAAACTTCTGTTTAGTAATGGAGTCATTGACGTTCATAGCAGGGATACACAGTCTCCCTGCCTTGGACAGCTGGTACAGCCTTGGGAAGAAGGGGAACACTGCTACCTTAGCACTACACATAGGCTATGTCCCAAATGTCCCCTTTTACCTATGTAGCGCACTACTTTTGACCAGGGCCCTTAAGGGAATATTGTGTAAATTGGAACACAGACAAAGTATACCAGTCTAATGATGTCACAAGTGTTAGCTTCTTTCATTCAATTTATATTGCCCCATGCTTTAATGAGCTGTCCTTATTCACACAGGTGACTCATATGAGTCACACAAGTTGTCATGACTCAGGCAAACAATAGGCTTATCATACCTGAAATATCCATTGTTTTAGATACGAGTGTCTTCTAATCTAAAAGGTATTTCACAACAATCAGAGACACGTGTGCTCCAATCCCACCTGTGAACCCCTGTGACACTCTCTTCCACGATCCCCTTGATCATCTTGAACATGTTGGGGTATTTCTTAAAGATCCAGTGGGTCAGGTCTCCCCCGTCATCCAGGATCTGACAAAAACAGAATACACCCATGACTGTATCCATCCTGATCATAGCGGTCTAATGTGAGAGCTAGGCCTGTGCTGTACCACATTAAGAGAGAGAGACAGGTAAGCCTATACTGTACTGTACCATATTGGGCTGCCAGGCCTCCAGGCTGACACAGCGGTCAATACACCACCAGAAGTCATCCTCCGACTCCCCCTTCCATGCAAACACAGAGAAGCCTGAGAGAGACAGAGAGAGAATATGAGAGATACAGAGAGAGAGAATATGAGAGATACAGAGAGAGAGAGAGATACTTACTTTTTTCGATATGTATACTTTGACAATGTAAGTAATAACGAACCTACCATGTCAATAAAGTCAATTGAATTGAATTGAATTGAGAGAGAGAGAGAGCGTAATACTGAGTGTCTCTCACCTCCCTCAGCCAGAGCTGCAGCCACAGCGTTCTGGGTGGAGTAGATGTTACAGGCTGCCCAGCGACACTGAGCCCCCAACGCAGACAGAGTCTCCATCAAGACCTACAGGTATGCACATGTATACACACACACGCACACACGCAGTCCAATTCAGTTTGTGTGTGTGTATGTGCGTGATTCAGTGTCTGTTTGTGTGTGCATGTGTGTGTGTGCGTGCATGCATGCTCACAGCGGTCTGAGCGGTGATGTGAGTACAGCCCACTACTTTAGCTCCAACCAGCGGTTTCTCTCCCCCTGATCTCTTTCTCAGGGCCATCAGAGCTGGCATCTCTACATAGACAGAGAAGTGAGAAGGAGGAATAGGAGGAAGGGTAGAAAGAGAGAGTGAGAGACAGAGAGAAAGAGGGAGAGAACCTGACACACCTTGAGTCATGTTCACCAACCTCTTTCTTACCTTACTCTTTACCACGCACGCATGCATGCACACACACACACTCACACACACCCTCCATTCCCTCTCACCTTGTTCAGCAATCTCGATCTCCCTGCGTCCGAAGTCGGCCTGTTTGATGTTCTTGATGCAGAAGTCTTGATGTCCCTTAGAGCTCCTCTGCTGCCTGTCTCTAGGAGACATCTCATCCTCTGAACTGTCTGTGTACGACGCAGCTAAGGGTTTGTGTGTGAGGGGAGGTAAGGGGGTGACAGAGTAATCAACATCAGGCACAATAAAAACAGTATGAACGAGATAAATCATCTAGGGCTCACTGAAAGCTCTCATTTGACCAAATAGTCAAAAGTTAACAGCTATGTGATTTTTCAGGTCTGAGGTTTAACTACATGCTACGTACAGTCTGGATTACTGCTCCCCCCACCTATCTCTCGCGCCCTCCTCTCTCTCTCCTTGCCTCTGAAGTGTGTAGGCTGTAGGGCACCCCACCAAGGCAGAGATCAGAAGGGCTGAGAACAGCCCAGGGGACAGATTAGGAGTAAATGAAAAATGGTAATTCCTCTGAAGATTTCATCTCCTAAGGAGAAAGGCCTTGGACTAATCTATATGTAACCAGCCCTCTGTTCCCCAGCCGTTGTGACCACAGCCAGGGCTATACACTGAGAGACAAAACACACCATGTTGTAGAAGGGTTAAAAGCAGTGGGTGCATGTGTGGATACCTGAGCTGTAGCTGTCTGTGGAGGAATGGGAGAGGGAGCGGGACAGGGAGTGACGACCGGTCTTAGTGAGACGTTTGTTAAACTCCTGCTTTTGATCAGCAAACTGGATTTGCTGCAGGGAGAGAGAAAGAGAGAGAGCGAGAGAGGGAGAGTTACTTTTGAGACAAGAGAAACAGACAAGGTTAGAAGGACACCAGGGTTATATCCACCGCATTGTCCAAGGCATTATATAAACCTCCTTTTTTTACTCAACATAAGGAACAAAACACACAAAGGAGGCACTGATGATTCAGGAGGTTCAAGAGGTTCACGTAGTTCTCTCACTCTCTCACCATAGCTCACACTCACACACCTTCCCTCTCTCCCTAACACACTCTTCATAACACGCTCATCGTCTCTCACTCACCCACTTTCATTCTCTTTCCCTTATCCTTGTCTCTCTCTTTTCATAGTCCCCTTTTTCTCTCCATCACTCTCCCCGTCTCACCATCCAATGTGGTGGTTGGAAGGCAGGGTTGGTGGAGGATTCCCACTTAGCCATGCCTGCTGTCTGCTCCCTCTGACACAGTCTATGCTTCTTTTACACACTCAGCCTAGTTCAGTTAAGCCAGGTTCAGTCCAGTCTGCCCCAGTCTCTGCCTCTTATTCCCACTTGGTACAGCCTAGATCAATCCAGTCCAATCTCGTCCAGCCTGGTAGCATAGTCTGGTTAGGTTAGGTGCTAGGACTGTTCTTTTTAAAGTCGTTCACCACTCTCCCTAAAACTCCCCTCCCACCGGGCTCTGTTCTACCTAACACTCCTTTCCAAAGTGACATACACACATCAGCCTGGACTCATATACTAGACGTAACATAGTACATGTAATTCCGGGATACTCAAATTAGTATGATATGTTACGTTTGGTATGGTTACATGAGACAGACGGTTACTTAAGGAAACCATTTAAGTAGGGCGGTTGGTCTGGAGTATAACGCGAACGTCTAGCAACGCATCACGGACAACATTTGAACTAATTAGCACTTTTCAACTACTTGCTACTTTGCAGCTACTTAGCATGTTAGCTAACCCTTCCCCAAACCATAACTCTAACCTTAACCCATTTAGCTAACCCTTCCCCTAACCTTAACCCTTTAACCTAACTCCTAAACTTAACCCTAATTCCTAACCCTAGCATAGCTAATGTTAGCCAGCTAGCTAACATTAGCCATCTAGCTAGAATTCGTAACATATCATATGTTTTGCAAATTCGTAACATATTGTAATTTTACAAATTTGTAACATATTGTACGTTTTCAAATTTGTAACATATAAATGAATTGTAATTCGTGACATATCATACAAAATGGGTGATGGACATACACAAATGAATACATATCATACGAAATGGAAGATGTCAAACTAAATTGAGTGTCTCGGATTTACATACAGAATAATACAAAATGCTCTGAAACCTGGGTTGCACTCACACATGGGCGGACACACACACACACACACACACACACACACACACACACACACACACACACACACACACACACACACACACACACACACACACACACACACACCTTTACAGTCTAATACTCTCAGAATAGTTTTCTGGCTTGACCCCCCCCTCACACATGCACACCCACACACTCGTGTTAGGCCGTGGGTACACCCCTTGTCTCATGCGGTCCGAGTGGAGCTGAGTTGGCAGCTCTTAATAGGATTAGCTGATAAGGGTCGTAGGTCAGTCAGAAGTCTGTGGAGCTGAATTCCTGACTTCAGATCCCCCACACCGGGCCACATTCCAACTCTACAACAATGCTGACTTCAGATCCCCCACTCAAGGACACATTCCATTTTTACCGTTAGCCCCCTTCCCCTAGCCCAGGGCTAATCAAACCTTGAGGTTTGCAGCACTGCTTGGTTTTCATCCTTCCCATCTAATCTGGGTCTGTTTCTGATTTGTTGACACTTTCCATTTCTACCCATAGACCTTTTCCCTTTACCAGAATGTATCGTTTGGTGAGGGCTTCACAATACTACTTACTTTTAAATCAGAAACATACCATGCCTGGATCACCCTCAATCACCCTCCAATGGTTAACGGGTGGATCATAAGACTCATAAAGGCCATATGTGCTGCTCAGGATCAAACTGTCCACTTACTACCTCGTTAAGAGCTGCCTCGTTAAGAGCTGCCTCATTAAGGGTAATTAGCCTCACAGTGTTTCTAATGGTTTATAATGAGGGTCAATATGGCTGCGTTTAGACAGGCAGCCTAATTTTTTTCCGACAAATTGGTCTTTTGAACAATCACATCAGACCTTTTCACATCAGATCTTTTTCAGAGCTGACCTGATTGGTCAAAAGACCAATTCATGAAAAAAATATCACAATTGGGCTGCCTGTGTAAACGCAGGCTAAGAAGCAGTTTCTCATGTTAAATTGCTGTACTTCCTCAAGAGAGATTCTCACATGAATAGCTCACATTTCTGTCCTGTTCTATTCCTTGCACATGGTGAGCACTCAGAGAGAGATGCACATAGAGAGTTACAGAATGTTAAACAAGCCCAATGTGTAACTCTAATCAGAGATATTTCAGTTATAAACCATTTGTATGGTATTTACTGTATTGTATTTGTACTGTATTGCTGCCCTGTCTGAGCAGCTGAACTGAGCCATGGGATGGCTCATATGGGCTGCCACAGGAGGCCAGTGTTTTCTACAGAGCTCGTTTGTCCACAAACAAACTCACACAGGGCACCACCTTCCCATTAACCTTCTCCTATTTCCCTTCAGGAGACTGAAAGGATTTGGCATGGGTCCTCAGATCCTCAAAAGGTTCAAAAGCTGCAACATTGAGAGCAATCTGACTGGTTGCATCACTGCCTGGTACGGCAACTGCTCGGCCTCCAACCGCAAGGCACTACAGAGGGTAGTGCGTACAGCCCAGTACATCACTGGAGCTAAGCTGTCTGCCATCCAGGACCTCTACACCAGGCGGTGTCAGAGGAAGGCCCTAAAAATTGTCAATAACCCCAGCCACCCCAGTCATAGACTGTTCTCTCTGCTACCGCATGGCAAGCGGTATCGGAGCAGCAAGTCGAGAGTCCAAAAGGCTTCTTAATTAATAGCTTTTACCCCGAACCATAAGACGCCTGAACAGGTAATCAAATGGCTACCCGGACTATTTGCATTGTGTCACACCGCAGTGACGCCTGCTGCTACTCTCTTTTTATCATCTATGCATAATCACTTTAACTATACCTACATGTACATATTACCCCGATTGCCCCCACACATTGACTCTGTACTGGTACCCCCCTATATAGCCATGCTACTGTTGTTTTCACTGTTATTTTCCTTTTTTCTTTACTTATCTATTGTTTCCATAATACCTATTTTTTACTTAAAAATTGCACTGTTGGTTAGGACTTGTAAGTAAGCATTTCACTGTAAGGTCTACACCTGTTGTATTCGGAGCACGTGACAAATAAACTTTGATTTGATTTGATGACAAAACAGCCCTGACCCTGAACCGCCCCTATTCCCTTCCACTAGATCCCTACAGCAGCTCTGCCATATTCCTTCAGGTGTGAATACAACAGGAAGGTAGAGCCTTGGGGAAGGGGCTTGGGGTTGTTTCTGGTCAGCCTGTGGTGTAAACATAGAAACATGTGAGACCCCATAGTAAACAATAATAATAACAGCAATAGCATGATAAGAACACAAACCATACAGGATGAGTTAACATTGCTGGGGAAAGGGAGGGGATGGATATTGGAGGTAGAACTCTGTACAAACTGTAGAACATTTTACATTTTACATTTTAGTCATTTAGCAGACACTCTTATCCAGAGCGACTTACAGTAGAGTGCATACATTTTATTACATTTTACATACTGAGACAAGGATATCCCTACCGGCCAAACCCTCCCTAACCCGGACGACGCTATGCCAATTGTGCGTCGCCCCACGGACCTCCCAGTTGCGGCCGGCTGCGACAGAGCCTGGGCGCGAACCCAGAGACTCTGGTGGCGCAGCTAGCACTGCGATGCAGTGTCCTAGACCACTGCGCCACCTGACCACTGCGCCACCCGGTAGAAAGACTGTAGAACTCACTGATCCTATGTACAGTCTTGGCCAAAGGTTTTGAGAATGACACAAATTAACATTTTCACAAAGTCTGCTGCCTCAGTTTGTATGATGGCAATTTGCATATACTCCAGAATGTTATGAAGAGTGATCAGATGAAATGCAATTAATTGCAAAGTCCCTCTTTGCCATGCAAATGAACGGAATCCCCCAAAAACATTTCCACTGCATTTCAGCCCTGCCACAAAAGGACAAGCTGACATCATGTCAGTGATTCTCTCGTTAACCTGTTTGGGCTGCAGGGGCAGTATTGAGTAGCCGGATAAAAGGTGCCCATTTCAAACGGCCTCGTACTCAATTCTTGCTCGTACAATATGCATATTATTATTACTATTGGATAGAAAACACTCTCTAGTTTCTAAAACCGTTTGAATTATATCTGTGAGTAAAACAGAACTAATTTTGCAGCAAACTTCCTGACAGGAAGTGGAAAATCTGAAATCGATGCTCTCTTCTAGGGCCTGCCTATAAAGGTCCTTGATATTTATTAGAATACATGCACTTCATACGTCTTCCACTAGATGTCGACAGGCAGTGAGAGAAGAAATGGAGTGAATAACTTGATCTGGGGTCGAACAAAAGCTCTTTGTATGACGTGTCACCAGTTTCCTGGTTTCTGGAGAGCGCGTGAAGGGACCTGGATTTGCCTTCTGATAAGCTGTCGTTATATAGACGAATAATATCTCCGGCTTTGATTTTATTTGATACATGTGACAATATCATCGTAAAGTATTTTTTTTCAATATAGTTTTATTCGATTATTGACATTTTTTCGGGACGTTAGGCGTGTTGCGTTGTCTACGTTTGTTCACGAAGGAGAGCTTAGCGCCACTTTGCTAGCTTTCCGTGCTAATTGACTGGAGAAGAGGACATTCTAAATCCAAACAACGATTGTTCCCGACAAAGGACCCCTTGTACAACATTCTGATGGAAGATCAGCAAAAGTAGAACCAATTTTATGATGTTGTTTCATATATCTGTCGTACATGTGAACTAGTAGTTTGCGGCCAGGTTTTGGGCATGCTCTCACCATAACGTAAACTGCATATCGTAATGAAGTTATTTTTAGAATTCTAACACGGCGATTGCATTAAGAACTAGTGTATCTATCATTTCCTATACAACATGTATTTTTTAGTTATGTTTATGAATAGTTATTTGGTCAGAATATGTGAGTGCCAGAAAAATATCCGGACGTTGTGGGAAAAAGATGCTACGTTAGCACAATGTATAACCACTGATTTCAGCTCTAAATATGCAAATTTTCGAACTTAACATAAGTGTATGTATAACCTGATGTTATAGGACTGTCATCTGATGAAGCTTAGCAAGGTTAGTCAAAAATTATATATCTTTTGCTGGTTTGTTACGATCGATAACTTTTGCTGCTGGGGAATGGCTTGTGTTTCTGGCTATTGTGGTAAGCTAATATAATGCTATATTGTGTTTTTGCTGTAAAACACTTAAGAAATCGGAAATATTGGCTGGAATCACAAGATGCCTGTCTTTCATTTGCTGTACACCATGTATTTTCAGAAATGTTTTATGATGAGTATTTAGGTATTTGATGTTGGTGTCTGTAATTACTCTGGCTGCTTCGGTGCCATTTCTGACGGTAGCTGTGATGGTAGCTGCAATGTAAAACTGATTTATAGCTCAAATATGCACATTTTTCGAACAAAACGTATATTTATTGAATAACATGTTATAAGACTGTCATCTGATGAAGTTGTTTCTTGGTTAGTCCGG
Organism: Salvelinus fontinalis; assembly: GCF_029448725.1. Lineage (NCBI taxonomy): Eukaryota > Metazoa > Chordata > Actinopteri > Salmoniformes > Salmonidae > Salvelinus > Salvelinus fontinalis. The sequence continues at coordinate 18,319,491 of NC_074673.1, read as the reverse complement.
TTGGTTCTTGGTTAGTTAGGTTGGTTTTGTGCATGCTACCTGTGCTGTGAAAAATGTCTGCCCTTTTTTGTATTTGGTGGTGAGCTAACATAAATATACGTGGTGTTTTCGCTGTAAAACATTTTAAAAATCGGACATGTTGACTGGATTCACAAGATGTTTATCTTTCAAATGCTGTATTGGACTTGTTAATGTGTGAAAGTTAAATGTTTCGAAAAAATATATTTTGAATTTCGTGCCCTGCACTTGAAGTGGCTGTTGTCATATTGTGCCCGGCTTCGGGCTTGCAGCCATAAGAATTTAACACAGGTGTGAGTGTTGACGAGGACAAGGCTGGAGATCACTCTGTCATGCTGATTGAGTTTGAATAACAGACTGGAAGCTTCAAAAGGAGGGTGGTGCTTGGAATCATTGCTCTTCCTCTGTCAACCATGGTTACCTGCAAGGAAACACGTGCCGTCATCATTGCTTTGCACAAAAATGGCTTCACAGGCAAGGATATTGCTGCCAGTAAGATTGCACCTAAATTAACCATTTATCGGATCATCAAGAACTTCAAGGAGAGCGGTTCAATTGTTGTGAAGAAGGATTCAGGGCGCCCAAGAAAGTCCAGCAAGCGCCATGACCGTCTCCTAAAGTTGATTCAGCTGCGGGACCGGGGCACCCCCAGTACAGAGCTTGCTCAGGAATGGCAGCAGGCAGGTGTGAGTGCATCTGCACGCACAGTGAGGCGAAGACTTTTGGAGGATGGGCTGGTGTCAAGAAGGGCAGCAAAGAAGCCACTTCTCTCCAGAAAAAACATCAGGGACAGACTGATATTCTGCAAAAGGTACAGGGATTGGACTGCTGAGGACTGGGGTAAAGTAATTTTCTCTGATGAATCCCCTTTCCGATTGTTTGGGGCATCTGGAAAAAAGCTTGTCCGGAGAAGACAAGGTGAGCGCTACCATCAGTCCTGTGTCACGCCAACAGTAAGGCATCCTGAGACCATTCATGTGTGGGGTTGCTTCTCAACCAAGGGAGTGGGCTCACTCACAATTTTGCCTAAGAACACAGCCATGAATAAAAAATGGTACCAACACATCCCCCGAGAGCAACTTCTCCCAACCATCCAGGAACAGTTTGGTGACGAACAATGCCTTTTGCAGCATGATGGAGCACCTTGCCATAATGCAAATGTGACAAATAAGTTGCTTGGGGAACAAAACATCCATATTTTGGGTCCATGGACAGAAAACTCCCCAGACCTTGATCCCATTGAGAACTTGTGGTCAATCCTCAAGAGGCAGGTGGGCCAACAAAACCCCACAAATTCTGACAAACTCCAAGCATTGATTATGCAAGAATGGGCTGCCATCAGTCAGGATGTGGCCCAGAAGTTATTTGACAGCATGCCAGGGCGGATTGCAGAGGTCTTGAAAAAGAAGGGTCAACACTGCAAATATTGACTCTTTGCATCAACTTCATGTAATTGTCAATAAAAGCCTTTGACACTTATGAAATGCTTGTAATTATACTTCAGTATTCCATAGTAACATCTGACAAAAATATCTAAAGACACTGAGACCACAAACTTTGTCAAAATTAATATTTGTGTCATTCTCAAAACTTTTGGCCACGACTGTACTAACCAGACTCATAAGGCTCTCTTCCTATGTAGATACTGCGGCTGTTGAAGCAGAATACACTCACTCACTGACTTATTGACATTGAACAGAAAGGTAAATACTGACTGCACTTAAATGAGCTGATCTGATTCAAAGGAGTAGATCAACCCGACACATTTTTATAACACTAGTAGCCTTTCCCCTGAGAAAAGGTGCATAGCTGAGTATACTCAGAACTCAAACTGCTGCTTGATCTTTCACACACAAGGAAGGATACCGAACTGAATGGCCTCAAATCATAAGAGAGCACGAGTTAACTGAATGACGACACAGTCCCCAGAGAGGGATCATCTGAGCCACTGTGATTAAAGATGGACGGACAGATACATGTTATTTAATTAAAGGCTCTGACTTAAAAGTGTAGTTCACCGCAAATTATGAAATTACTTATGTGCTTCCTTACCTTGAATGTACTCTATGGGCCAGGAGAAATTCGGATCCACACTCTGGGTGCAACTAATCCACTCTCAAATAATTAAATCACATACAGCAGAGGTATTGGTACCTTCCCACAGAGAGGTAGAAGTAATTCAACCTGGGGAGGATACAGAGATACCTTGATACAGATTGACTGAACTAGAGATACCAGAGATGAAAACCTGCTCCAGAGCGCTCAGGACCTCAAACTGGGGCGAAGGTTCACCTTCCAACAGGACAACGACCCTAAGCACACAGCCAAGACAACGCAGCAGTGGCTTCGGGACAAGTCTCTGAATGTCCTTGAGTGGCACAGTCAGAGCCCGGACTTGAACCTGATTGAACATCTCTGGAGATACCTGAAAATAGCTGTGCAGCGACGCTCCCGATCCAACCTGACAGAGCTTAAGAGAATCTGCAGGGAAGAATGGGAGAAACTCCCCAAATACAGGTGTGCCAAGCTTGTAGCGTCATACAAAAGAAGACTCGAGGTTGTAATTGCTGCCAAAGGTGCTTCATCAAAGTACTGAGTAAAGGGTCTGAATACTTGTGTAAATGTGATATTTCCGTTTTGTTTTTTTATGCATTTGCAAAAAAATCTAAAAAACTGTTTTTGCATTGTCATTATGGGGTATCGTGTGTAGATTGATGAGGGGAAAAAACGATTGAATCCATTTTTGAATAAGGCTGTAACGTATCAAAATGTGGAAAAAGTCAAGGTGTCTGAATACGTTCCTGAATGTACTGCATATACAAAAGTATGTGGACACCCCTTCAAATTAGTGGATTCGGATATTTCAGCCACACCTGTTGCTGACAGGTGTATAACATCGAGCCCACAGTCATGCAATTTCCATAGACAAACATTGGAAGCAGAATGGCCTTACTGGAGAGCTCAGTAACTTTCAATGTGGCACTGTCATAGCATGTCGCCTTTCCAACGAGTCAGTTCATCAAATTTCTGCTCTGCTAGAGCTGCCCCGGTCAACTGTAAGTGCTGTTATTGTGAAGTGGAAAGTCTTGGAGCAACAACGGCTCAGCCACGAGGTGGTAGGCCACACAAGCTCATGGAATGGGACCAACGAATGCTGAAGCGCATAGCGCGTAAAAATAATCTGTCCTGGGTTGCAACAGTCACTATCGAGTTACAAACTGCCTCTGGAAGCAACTTCAGCACAATAACTGTTCTTCGGGAGCTTAATGAAAGGGGTTTCCATGGCCGAGCATCTGCACACAAGCCTAAGATCAACATGTGCAATGCCAAGTGTCGGATGGAGTGGTGTAAAGCTTGCGCCATTGGACTCTGGAGCAGTGGAAACGCGTTCTCTGGAGTGATGAATCACACTTCACCATCTGGCAGTCCGACTGACGAATCTGGAATTGGCAAATGCCAGGAGAACGCTACCTGCCACAATGTAAAGTGCCAAATGTTAAGATTGGTGGAGGAGGAATAATGGTCTAGGGCTGTTTTTTATGGTTCTGGCTAGGCCCCTTAGTTCCATTGAATGGAAATCTTAACGCACAGTACACAATGACATTCTAGACGATTCTGTGCTTCTAACTTTGTGGCAACAGTTTGGTGAAAGCCCTTTCCTGTTTCAGCATGACACACAAAGCAAGGTCCATACAGAAATGATCTGTCGAGATCGGTGTGGAAGAACTTGACTGGCCTGCATAGAGCCCTGACCTCAACCACATCGAACACCTTTGGGATGAATTGGAATGCCGACTGCAAGCCAGCCTAATCGCCCAACATCAGTGCCCGACCTCACTAATGCTCTTGTGGCTGAATCGAAGCAAGTTCCCGCAGCAATGTTCCAACATCTAGTGGAAAGCCTTCCCAGAAGAGTGGAGGCTGTTATAGCAGCAAAGGGTGGACCAACTCCATATTAATGCCCATGATTTTGGAATGAGATTTTCGACAAGTAGGTGTCCACATACTTTTTTGTAATTTAGTGTGCCTTGATACAGATCGACTGTAATAAAGAGACCAGCGACAGAGTCTAGAACAGAGATACCTTGATGAAGACTGACAGAACTACAGATACTATAGACTACAACAGAGATACCTTGATACAGATGGCCTGAACTGCCTTCTGTTCCTTGGTTTTGTTCAAGTTGACCAGGCTGTACACCTTCTTCATGCTGTCAGAACAAACGCCTTCCACCACACAAAGACTGTATTTAACCGTGGACGGACCGTGCTCGACTGTGACCTGACCGCGTTTGATTTGAAGGTTCAGGGATAAAGGCTTGCTAAGCTAACACACTGAGAGGCGCTACACCCTATGCTCTCAGGCCCAGGTTACTGGTACATACAGTATGTAGGACCTTAATTTGATCCAGTTTGCTACAGCAGGAAAATAATCATGCAGCAACAGGAAATGTGAATTATTATGAGGATTATAATTAATGGACATTTTTTGTAGGGGTTGATACATTTTTCATTAGGGAAAATCAAGTCCATCTTTTGTCCTTGACAAAGTGGAAATTACAAACTTAAAAAGCCTTTCTAAACTGTGAATACACTGAATACACGAATACACAGGAATTGCATTTCCTGCTGTGCAGGGAAATTCTCAAATTAAGATCCTACATCTGTTAGAGGAGGCAGGTGAGAGGAGAGACAGAAGAGAGAAAAAGGAGTGGGCCAAAGAAGAAAAGAGCCTTTGTGAGCTGAGAAGACGGGAGGAGCGGTTCCAGGATGGAGGGCTGGTAAAGAAAGAGGGAGAGAAGGAGGGGAGGTATGGAGGCAGGGAGAGAGTTTATACAGGATCACTTGAAGCCTGTAATGAATATGAACAACGTTTGGAGTGTTCTCTGATTCCCAAGCATAAACATAAAAAACACAGAAGTGTGTGTGCATGTGAGTTTGTGTGTGTCTCTGAGTGTATCAGAATTCCCAGCTAGCACATTTAGTTCCCTGGAATTTGTGGGAACGCATGTTTTTGGTTTCAGATTGGTTGTTGGAACGAAGCCATATGTTTCCAGACCAGTAAAACTGAACGTTTTTGAAATGTTCTGAGAGTAGAAAGTAAAATATTGCCTTTTCTGTGAACCTTTATTTTTAAGTTGCTGGGAAGGTCTGAGAATGTTTTACTCTGATTCCTTGTAACGATATGAGAATGGAAATTATAGGTTATTTGGATGTTTTTGAATAACTTCCTTAAAACTTTCACAGAATTGTTCAATAATAACACTGCTATCTTATTTTGGGGTAGGGCACATGGAAATTATTTTCCTTAGGAATTAATCATGCAAATTCATTTATTTTATATTGTGACATGGCATCAGTGAGATTCTAACTTATAATCTTAGGTTGTCTATCCATGGAAATAGTTCACTGCACCACCAGGATGGAGCTAGCATATGTAACACACAGTATATGAACCCAGGTCTCCCACAGGAACAACCAACATCTTAAACTATTAGACCAAGACGAAATTCCCTCTTGGGTGGAGGGCAGACACTGGTTTTGAAGTTCTCAGGTGGGGCTACCACATCACGTGACCATGACCGACTCATGTCCGCTACACATGCCTTGTATTTTTTTACACATACAAAGCTGTTCATTTTAGTCTATTCAAACAGACCCCATTTCAAAGGAAATAAGCACTCAGTGATCCAGTGTGACCAATTAGTGGGTGTGGCCAACATACCTGAACACATGCTGGGGGATAGAGATAGTTTTGTTGATGCTGAGAACAGAATGTATATGTTTTTATATAACATTCTTTGATGATCTCTGAACGTTACTAAAGCTGTCTTGTGCTTTTTATGGAAAGTTTTCTTAACGTTCTCTGAAAAATTTGAGAACATTACTTTAAATAGAACCACGAGGAAACCTGTGGGAAATGTTATGCTGAAGTACTGAAATTACCTAGAAGAATGTTGTTTCTTAAAATTTTCTGAACTATTTGAGAACATTCCCAATGTCAAACCAGTTGGAGAATGTTCCTAGAACATTATAATTTGTAAAATTAAATTTATCCAACGTTCTGTTAAAGTAATGAAATACCAAGATTTTGTTTTTGTTGTTGACCATTTTCTAAGATTTTCTCAGAATGTTCCAAATCCAAGCAACTATCCTGCACCATTCCCAGAAAAAAAAAGCATAGGACAACCACGCTCTTACAAAGCTCAAAATATGGTTCTTAGAACATTATGTGCTACCTGTGTGTGTCTAAAGGAAAGGTGTGGAAAAACAAACACAAGCATGTTCAAACACAGAAACCATGGACAATTACACACACACATAAACTGTGAGAGCTCACTTGCCCAGTGACTACTCTTATTCTTGCTAGTTGTGGAAGGGGAGCGCTCTCTCTCTCTCTGCATGCTGGGAGTGTTTGGTGCATGCTGGGAATTTTATGAGCGAGTGTGAGTGGTGTCTGGGGTTAGTTTTCTTGCACCCTATCACACGTACCGAGCATCTACTCCACTGCTTGGGAAACTAGCCTGAACCTCCTCCTGTACCTCATTGCTCATAATGGAGAGGGATGTGGCAGAGGGGAGTCAGGGGTCTGTGGCCTCAGTTGAGGAGGATCAGGAGAAGGATATGGATATTTCTGATATCCCTGCTGATATGATAGAAGCTGTCAATGACTCAATTTACAATCTAGATGAGGTAAATGGGTTCCTAGACCAGACTTTTGGGAAATCTGTTAAATTGCCAGATTTTTTGTTGTTGTTGATAAGTTTGTGAGGTCAGCTGTGGTGTTACAGAAGACAGTGTGGTTAGACCAGTTGAGTGTGAAGAAGCGTTTCCACTTGAGGGAATTTGTTACTGCTGTCACGGCAACAAAAGGTAGTAGGAAATGTGGTAATTAAGAGAAACTTAAAACAATTATAATTATCATGTCTCATAGGGTGCTTATTTCTCTTTGTCTGGTTTCTCTGTGGTTTCTCTGTTTTTCCTTTCTTTTTTCTATATGGTGGTACTAAGGGTAGGTTCTCTCAATATTAATGGGGGAAGGGACAGGAATAAGAGGGCTTGGGTATTAGAAGTAATAATACAGAAAAAGCTTAAAACCTCTCTGGGATGTGTGGGACGGTAGCGTCCCACCTGGCCAACATCCAGTGAAAATGCAGAGCGCCAAATTCAAATACATTACTATAAAAATTTAACTTTCGTGAAATCACACATTCAATATACCAAATTAAAGCTACACTTGTTGTGAATCCATCCAACGTGTCAGATTTCAAATATGCTTTACGGCGAAAGCAAACAATGCTATTATTTGAGGATAGCAACCAAGCAAACAAACACAGACCATCATATTTCAACTCTCCAGGCGCGACACAAAACGCAGAAATAAAGATATAATTCATGCCTTACCTTTGACGAGCTTCTTCTGTTGGCACTCCAATATGTCCCATAAACATCACAAATGGTCCTTTTGTTCGATTAATTCCATCGATATATATCCAAAATGTCCATTTATTTGGCGCGTTTGATCCAGAAAAACACTGGTTCCAACTTGCACAACGTGACTACAAAATATCTCAAAAGTTACCTGTAAGCATTGTCCTAACATTTCAAAATACTTTTGTAATACAACTTTAGGTATTTTTTTACGTAAATAATCGATATAATTGAAGACGGGATGATCTGTGTTCAATACCGGAGGAATACAATGTGTAGCATGCTTTCTGGTCACGCGCCTCTAACAAACAGTACACTTCACTGGAGCCTCATTCTGAACATGGCTACTTCTTCATTTCTCAAAGGAAAATCCTTTAACCAATTTCTAAAGACTGTTGACATCCAGTGGAAGCGATAGGAACTGCAGGAAGGTTCCTTAGAAATCTGGATTCCCAATGACAACCCATTGAAAAGAGAGTGACCTCAAAAAAAAAATCTGAATGGTTTGTCCTCGGGGTTTTGCCTGCCAAATAAGTTCTGTTATAGTCACAGACATGATTCAAACAGTTCTAGAAACTTCAGAGTGTTTTCTATCCAATACTACTAATAATACGCATATATTAGCATCTGGGACTGAGTAGGAGGCAGTTTACTCTGGGCCCGCTTTTCATCCAAACGTGAAAATACTGCCCCCCATCCAAGAGAAGTTTAAATTTAGTTTATCTACAGGAGACACATAGTGATGAGGCTAATGAGGTTGACTGGGGTATGTGTTGGGAGGGGCAGCATATACTCAGTCATGGTACTAATTTTATTGCTAGGGTGGCAATTTTGTTTTCCTCAGGCTTAGGGGTGACTGTGGTATCTACAACAGAGATTTTTCATATTTTTTATGTTTATGCTCCTAATGAGGGTACAGAGCGTATTGCTGTATTTGATCAAATAAAGGAAACCTTAAAACTTCTTGTCAATATGGGGGCGCTGTTTTCACTTTGTAAAACATCCTGCCCAAATTTAACTGCTTCGTACTCTATTCTAGATCGTACAATATGCATATTATATTATAGTTGCTCACTCAGAATGACCCTGGACTAGTCATTAACTTACAGGACAAGAGACATGAACTGAGGTCGTTTTTACATGAAAGAGTGAAGGGTGTCTTGATTAGGTCTCGCTTTGCTACCCTCAAGGGTATGGATGCTGCTAGGACTTTTCTTTTAACCACTAGGACAGTCAACATTGCAACGCAAACAGATGGTCTGCCTTCGTCTCCCTGATGGCAAGGTGACCACGGACAACGGTGAGATGCGCCAACATGCCGTGGATTTCTACTCTGACCTCTATAAGTCAGAGGATTGTGATCCTCTGTGTGCTGAAGAGTTGTTACATGGACTTCCTCAATTGGACCCTGAGCAGAGAGCTGCTTTGGACTCTGACATTACTCTGCAGGAGCTGTCCACTGCAGTTATGCAGCTCTCGTCAGGCCGAGCCCCTGGCATCGATGGTTTACCATCTGATTTCTATAAGAACTTTTAGGGTTCTATTGGGAGGGATTTTTATGAAGTGGTGTGTGAATCTTTTCATGAGGGTTTTCTTCTTGTATCCTGTCAATGTGCTGTGTCATTGTTGCCAAAACAGGGGGATTTGGCTCTTTTAAAAAACTGCCGACCTGTTGCATTGCTGTGTATAGAATATACAATTATATCTCAGTGTCTCTCAAACAGGTTGAAAGAATATCTGGGGCTGTTGGTCCACAAAGACCAGTCTTACTGTGTACTTGACCGCTCTATTGTTGATGACTTGTTTCTAATAAGAGATGTTTTAGACATTTGTAAACTGTTTGATGTGATTGTGGGTTTGCTTTCTTTTGATCAGGAGAAGGCTTTTGACCGTGTGGACCACCTATACTTGTTCAAAACAATGAAAGCTTTTTGGTTTGGGGATGTTTTTTTGTCTTGGATAAGCTTACTGTATGCTGGGGCTTCATGTATGGGGGAGGTGGGGGGTGGTTTGAGCTGCCCCATGCCTATCCAAAGGGGTATTAGGCAGGGATGCCCAATTTCAGGACAGTTATATTGTCTGGCAATTGAACCAATGGTTTGTTTTTTTAAGAGCAAGGCTTACTGGTTTCTCTGTGCCGGGGGTTATGAAGGGTCCCACGATAGCACTGTCTGCGTATGCCGATGACATGACAGTTTTTATTACAGGGGGTGAGGATTTTAACGCTTCGAACACACCGGCTGCGTCATTGCATCACTGCTGCATAACATTTTGCGCAACTAGGCAACTATACTGATGCAGGTACCTTTTGCAAATGGTCGCATGCGGTTGGACACATGGAGGAGAGAATCATTTTCGCAGTATCCTCAAAACCGTGTCTTTTTGACACAACTGCTGACAGCTACAGGGACATAAACACAAAAAATGCTGCTTGGAGACAAGTGTCCACGATAGTAGGATTGCCAGGTCAGTTTAGTAGTGAGCTTGTGCTAGATGTGGCTAGTTAGCGTTAGCTAACCTAGCTTGCTAACCTAGCCAATGAGGTGTGTGTGAAAGAAATAGTCAAATAAATTATGCTAGTTACTACCCCTAATAACTTTACCAAATGTTCATGTTTGAAAGAGTGTGAATGCTAGATAAATAGTCATGGAAATAGTAGATACTACTGTACCCCTGTTAATTGGGTCAAATAACCGTGTGTGTCTATGTGTACAGTAGGTGACATGTCCATGATAGCTATCTAATAACTATGGTAATGGTTTGGCTTATCATGTTCATGTCTATGTAGAAGAAGACTGTAGGAGGAAGTGGAGAGGACTCAGGGACAGGTATCAGAGAGAGAGAAGGGCAGAGAAAGAGAAGAAGAGGTCTGGGTCAGCAGCTTCAGGCCAGCAGCCTTGGCGCTTCTGCCACATTCTGTCTTTTCTGGATCCATTTATTGTGCCTAGGGCAACGAGTGGCAATTTTAAAGCCAGACCCCTTACGTCATCCACAAGTGTTGTCGCCACTGGTGCATCAAGACCCTCAACGTCACCTACAAGTGCGACCATCACCTCCACCGGTGTAGTGAGACCCTCTACAACATCATCCACGAGTATGACCTCCACCGGTGCAGCCATGGAAGATGATGAAATGGAGGAAGCACCTCTGGATCTAGGACCGCCTGAGATTATTATGAACCTCACGGAAGTGACCACTGAGGACCTCGTTGAACAGGATGTGGCCGTGGAGAGAAACGAAGAGGAACAACGTCACACCAGGCGTCATCGGAGGTACCAGCCCCCAGATCCACTCAATTCATTTCAGCAGAGGCTCCTCCAAGCCGTGGAGAGGGATGCAGCCCAACCTGATGCTCACAGGAAGGAGGATGAAGAGACCCTCTTTGCCATGAGCCTGGTGCCAACCCTGAAGAGGCTGCCTCAGCAAAGAAAAGCAGCAGTCAAGGTTCAAATGTATCAGCTGCTTTTCCAAGCCGAGTTCAATGGTACGTTTTTTTTTCTCCACATCACAGGTAGTGTCATAAGTGTGCGACAGTGAAGTAAAGTAGGTCATTTTTAGAGTATACTCATGTAGGTTAATTGGTATTTCAGATCAAAGTATTAATATGAGGCAAATGTATAGCTGTTGTTTCTGGGTTAGAAACTATCCCCAAACAGGTTGCTGTCTAAATGTTTCCCTGTCATAATTATCTTTTGATCTGAAATACAAATTCCATGAGTAAACAGCAAGTATTAAAAACTTTACCACACTGTTCCTATATTTATGCCACTAACTACACAAGCAGTATTTAGTTAACATAAATCTCACCTTTTATGGTGTCATATTATGTTAAGCTTGTATGTGTTGTTTTTCTCTTCCCTTTCAGAAATGGAGTCAATTTAGCCGGCCAGCTCACAGGAAGGACAGGAAGAGGAGAGGAGTTGTCTGGTTGTTGTTTTGACCTCCCTCATTCTACCTTTCTTTTCACACACGTCAGTTCTGTTTAAATTCAGTCAATTCATAAAGTCATTTGTTTATAAATTCTTAGGATAGCATTCATTATTAGTGTTACATAGATTTCTGAATTGAAACTCATACGGAGTTTTCACAGATGCTCTTGGTGTCTTACGAGACTAAAGGTCAATATATTTATTTCCTTTAAAGCCACTTGAAAACCAGGGTGTTGAAACTTTTTGTGAAGTTATGTTCCATCGACTGGTCCATGAGGTCCAGGGGCCATTTGTTTAGCCGTGTTATGGCTACATATTATTTCCTTTTTTGCAGAAACACACACACACACACACCTCTTCATACGTCAGATCTCCTGTGCCCTGCCCTCTCTCTCTTTATGGCCATGTCTGAAGTTCCCCTACTACGTCTAGGCTTTATGAGTAGTCCCTTTAATGGTCTGCATTTGTGCCAAAAATACATGCTCTTGTTGTTCCCTTACAGATTACAGGCTACACATTCATTTTATTTATTTTTTACACGCACATACACACCTCTTTCAATAGTTTAATTTTTTAAAACATTTTTACAACACACATACCTGTCATGTTCTTTCCTGTACTTGAATACTTATTAAATTATAATGTTTTCATAGTCAGTTGTTTCATATCTAATTTAGACTTAATCTGCTTATTTCTTCCCTACACCTGCAGATCTAAGACAAGATGAAAGTAAAAACACATTCTCTTCCTATTTAGCTTTTTTTTCACCTGTATTTTGTCAGGCCAGTGAACATGGTGGTAAACTGTACTATTTGTATGGACCCTAGGTTACCCTTTCCCTTTGTTATCATACTAACTGTATGTCGTATAACCTTAATTAGTGCTCCCGCTCACCTGATGTACCATGCCAGGTGTGTATAATACTGACGTTAATGGGAGAGGGAAGGGGTTATTAAGGTGTGGTCTTTACTCCCAAATGTCACTTAAATATAGCTTCCAAATGAAGAGAGACAATGAGACATAAAATAATCTGGGGGAAAAATGCAATTTTATGGACAACGGTGGATGGTTCTTAAAATAACCTTTATGTTAGGGGGCTTTTAAAAGAGCAGTTTCACTCCACGGCATACTGCCATGGGACTTCACCTGCTGGCGATGAGAAGTAGGTGGTCAGCTTCTCCCTCACCTGGAGTGCCTGTCTGGGGGCGTTGTTGGCACCTGCCCTGGTGACATCAGGAAGGTGACCATTTGGCGTGCCCATCTCCATCCGGAGCGGCTCCTGGAATGACCTCCGCAGGTAGTTGTGGAGAACACATGTGGCCTTCACGCAGGCATCGACATTTGAGGGGCTGAGACCAAGCACTCTCCGATACATTCTCCATCGGGCTGCCAGAATCCCAAAGGCGCATTCAACAACTAACCTTGCCCTGGACAGTCGTTTGTTAAAGATCCTTACAGGCTTTGGCAATGGCAGCTGGCGTCCAGCGTAGGGCCTCATGAGGTTGGGTCTTAAAGGGAAGGCCTCATCGCCGACGAAGATGTGGGGAACAGGTCCCAGGTCTTCAGCCCCAGGGAGTGATGCAGGTGGTGGAATATCCAGGGTGCCATCCTGAAGTGCCTGGCCAAAGGCAGAGTCCCGGAGGGTCCCGCCATCACTTCCCTTGCCGTAAGCACCAACATCGACAACACGGAAACAGTAGATGGCATCTACTACAGCCAAGAGTACAACTGAATATGTACCCTTGTAGTTGTAGAATTGCGAACCTGAGCAGGGTGGAGCCTGGATTACTACATGTTTCCCGTCAATGGAGCCAAGACAGTTGGGGAAATTCCACCTCTCCAGGAACTCGGCAGCGATGGCCCTCCAGTCTTCCTCCTTGGGGACAGGCATGTATTCACCAACCAGACAGTCCCAAATGGCTTGTGCCACAGAGGGGACAATGCCTGCCACCGTGGACCGTCCAACTCGGAAGCTGAATCCTATGGTCCTGTAGGAGTCCCCTGTCGCCAAGAATCTAAAATATAATGATAAATATTGTGTGTAACTTGAATTCCACCCACATATTATATCTACTCATATAGCTACCTCATTACTGTTTATTATGCTATACTAATTATAATGTAATACTCATCAACCACCATTAACAATGCCTTCATCAGGGCAGAAGGCACCTTTCTTTTCATTTGGTAACATTGCATAATTAAAAAAGGATTATAAACCAACTTTGGGAAAAGTTATAGTCCCAATGAACATTCTGTAAAAGTACATCTGATGTCAAATAGGGACTATTAACTAGAGCTCTTTAGCTAGCTAGGTTGCACATAAAAACACTGTATCAAATATCAATCAATTATGGTACCAAAGGCTTTAAAAATGTACTAGAATGTAGCTTACCGGAGACAAATCGCCAGGCGTTCAACTGGGCTGATGGACTCCCGGTAGTTGGTATCCATCCGGGCGATCCTGGCTCCAACCATCTGGAGTAGGTGATCGAACTGGCTTCGGTCCAGACGAAAGTAACTTCGGAATTCCTCTCCAAACAGTCGAAGCTCTTGAATTAGACGGTGGAACTCCCCTGCCTGCTTTCGGGACTTTAACCATCTCTGAACCCACACAGACCTGCGCTTTCGGCGGGGCTGGTCCCGGCCCAACAGCGCGATCAAGACCACCTTCCTCAACGTTGGTCTCATTGTTGAAAGAGCCTACTCTGCCTATCTTGACTATTTATTATTGCATTTCGCTCCAAAACTGCATTTTGGAGGGAAATTATATTATAGGCTCTCACAATTAATTTGAGGATGTCATCGAATAAATAATATACTTGGCAAATAAATAAATAAAAAATGTAAAGAAATGATGCAATCAAACTGTTTTTATGTAATCCCAAATTTGTACTGAATGTGTGCAAAAATAAAAATCTACTTTTGCTACTTTCTGTCAAGTCCACTCATACAATTTGATGCATACGTTCGATTTATCGAACGTATGCACCACACAGAACGCACTGCAACTGCCTCTGCAACGCAATGCTGCAAGGCAAATGCAGCGTTCCATTGGAAATGAATGTACTTCTGGTGTATCGAAACGCAATAACGCAGTCGGTGTGTTCGAAGCGTAAGGTTCTCTCAAACGCTTTAAAGGTGTATGAGGGGGCCTCCTCATCTAGAGTTAATTGGTGAAAAAGTGAATTGCTGTGGGCAGGTCAATTTCAGATAGTGTCCGCTCCACGTTTAGCCGTGGGGCTTCAGTGGGGCAGAGATGGGATGAAGACTTGGCAAGGCCTGGTGGACATTTCTTCTAGGATCATGGCATTCCGGCTTCAAGCAGCGCAGAGACTGTTGTACAGTGATGGTTCTAGCTGGGTCGACTCAGTCGACTCATTGATGAGGAGAGTGTGTTGTTTGGGTTAAGACAAGCACCTTTTCTTCTTAAAGCTAGAGGGGGGTGATTTGTCTTGCCTGACTCCATTCTATGAGTCTGTTATGCAGGCTTGGAGAGTTTTCGACATGTCCCATAAGGCCGGAACCCCACCAGGGATGTGGCTTTATGAAGAGCCTATTTTTTATAACACTGTCATCCAGTCCTGTGCTATGGGTTCAGCCAGCCTACGTTCATGCCTGTTAGGTGTGGGGTGTACCAAGCTGGGTCGTCTGATACGGAGCAGGAGCAGATCGTTGGAAGAGCTGGGAGAAAGAGCGGGGATCCAATCATCTCGGCTACTGAGGATGGTCGTAGCTGAGGCCTGCAATTCCTTGCCAGTACTTCATCGGCACTATGTGACTGATACTTACAATTCTGATCGGTGGACGGAGGGTCTGGATTATGTGTTCCCTGTGCTGAATGTTAGTGCTGCTGCGGGGGCTTTAGAAGAGGACGTGGGGATGCTGCTTTCCTTCAATATCCTGGAGTTGGGAGAGTTCAAAGCAGTGGGAAAGAAGGCCATGTACATAATGGGTAAAAGTGTCCTGTGCTTCTTCCCTGGAAGGGGTATAATCTATGAGTGTGTTTGTCCAGGTGCCTCCCCAAAAGGCTGTTGGCGATCTTTATATAAACTGCCTATTGATAAGAGGACAGCTGACCTCCAATTGAGGATAATACATGGAGCTATAGCCACCGATATTCATCTGGTACACCTGGATCCTACTGTTGGGGAGGGGTGTCCATTCTGTGCTGAGTCTGAAACTCTGGCACATCTATTCTTAGAGTGTCCCAGGTTGGTTGGGATGATTGACCTGATCACTAGTTGGTTCTCAGCTCTGGGAGAAGTTCTCTTCCCAATTGTTTATATTTGGGCCAAAGTACAGGTTTAGTCAAAGGGGTATAGTTCTCTTGCTTAACTTTGTGTCAGGGGCAGTTAAATTAGCAATTTGGAAGACACGAAAGAACAGTATTCGGAGACAGGGGTCTGTGGATGTGGTGGGAATGCTGGAGGGGATGTTGGCAGTGAGACTGAGGGTTGAGTTCGCCTATTACAAAATGGTTAATAACATTGGGTTGTTTATGAGTATATGGGGTATTCAGAGGCTGTTGTGTTTAGTTACTGTAGAGGAAGATTTGGTGTTGTGTGTTTAATTGATGTTTAACCATGTTTTTGTTCGTTTGAGTGTTTATTGTGTTGTGGGTTCCCAGACCCAATAAAGTTTTTTTTAACTCAAAACTCTCTCTCCCAAGAATTCAACCATCAACACACATAATTTCCATGATGCTTTGTTCATACAACTAAGGTAAGTAAGGAGGTGCGAAAGGTTTAACCTTAATGTACATCTCTTCTCCTCTTATATTAATTTTCCCCATTATGAACAACAGTCCTGAGAAGGTGACTGTGGGCCCCACGGGGAAATCTGCTGGGACCTGATGTGCTGTACGCCTTTCACCTTTAGGAACGTGGCCATTTCTTGTGGCACAAGCTGCGGACCGTTATCACTAACGAGTTGGAGTGGCGATCCTCAACCTCTGGACACTTGCTATGTACATCCACAATCACAAGAAACATTCTGTCTTCGAATGGACCTGCAAAAATTGACGTGTATGCCTTGCCATGCCTCCTCCGGCCAATCCCACGGATAAAGAGGTGCAAGTTGAGGTACATTGGGAACCTTCTGACATGTGGAACTTTGCATTCTGCTTGCAGCAAGTGACGGAATCACAGTATGCAGTCCAAAGACGCTTGTCAGCAGACGATGATCTGGAAAAAGGGTGAACTTCCTCCCGTACAGATACTGGCGAATTTTACGCACTACAAAAACAATGTCTAGGACTTTCCAATCTATCTGTGCTTAGTTACTTTCTCCTTTGTTCAATGTCCATGATGCGAAAGAGGTCGGTATCTCTTCACCGGAAGGCATGATATGGCACACGATTGCACCTACACCATATGGACTAGCATCACAAGGTAGTTGGATGGGCAATGATGGTTCAAAGTGCGTCAGTGGCTCAGATTTTAGGAGTTTCCTGTCAGGTTTTGGCCAAGACTGTTCGGGTTTTGGTCACTAGATGTCCCCATTGCACCTTTTTTGTACCTTTTGTTTTTCTTGCTCTAATTATTGTTTGCACCTGTAGGTCATTCCCTTGTTAGTATTTAAACCCTGTGTGTTCCTCAGTTCCTTGCTCAGTGTTTGTAAGTTAGCACCCAGCCCCAGCCCAAGCCTTGTTTTATACAGATATTTCTCTTGTTGGATTTTCCAGAGGTTCTCTGGTTTAGTTCTTGTGTATTATTTGAGTAGTCTTTTGAGGTTTGTTTTTCCCTGCTGTTTTTTACCACTTTGTGGAGTTTCTTTTGTATTTTGGAGGATTTCCATTTTGTGCCTCTTGGCTTTATTTTTGGACATTGTGGATTTAGTTTCTTTGCCTGAAGATTTTGTTCTTTTATTAAACCACCATCTCTAGTACTGCTGTGTCTGCCTCATCTTCTGGGTTCTGACGATTTATTAGTGACTGTTTCTCGCACCGGGTCCTGACATTTCCTTGGTTTTCAAAAATTCTTCCTCACATTGTTCTGTTGATTTCCATGTTTTGTTCTGACAAAGAAACTGATGCAGCAGCTTCAGCTTTGTTGCTAAGCTTGGGATAAAGCATCCGTTGAAAATCAGTAACCCCAGGAAAAAAGGTAGTTGGCTCATGTTCTGTGGAGCTGGGGCGTCCAAGATAGCCTTGACCTTGGACAGAGCCGTGTGAAGGCCTGTGGTGTCGATGCCGTGTCCGAGGTATTCAACCGATGATTAGAAGAATGCACATTTGTCCTTACGAACTCACAGTCCATAGTCCTTAAGTCTCTGTAAGGTCACATCCAAGTTCAGGAGATGGTCCTCTTCGTCCTTTCCAGTAATGAGGATGTCATTAAGGTAGCATTATACTCATTTGACTTTTCATCCACATACATCTGCAAGTAGGCTTGACAGAGGTTGATTTTGCTGAACTTTGACCCCCAGCTAAACCCGGGAAAAGGTCATTGATGTGTGGTAGAAGATACTGCTCAGCGGACAACACAGGGTTAACTGTGTAATTAAAGTCTCCACATATCCTGATTCCACCATCCTTCGTACGATGAGTGTTACCCATTCAACCATGCTGATGGGCTCCAGGACTTTGTTCTTGACTAAAGTGTCCAAGTCAGCCTCGACTTTTGGTCCAATAGCATAAGGTACGAGTCGTGCTTTCAGAAATGTTAGTTTGCTTCACTGTAATGTCCTTCATGCTACCCAGCACTCCATTAAATACATCTCCATGTTTCTTGACGGGTAGGCCTGTCTCCATATGTCATTGTACGCACTGATGGCCAGTTTAGTGAGATTTTTCTCCAGCCACAAATGTCCCAGTAGTGATGGATAGTCTCCTTTCACAACATAGTGGCAGCTTTTCAGTTTGTCCATTTAACTGAACTGTGACATCAGTGATGCCTCTCACAGTGACAGATTCACCTGTGTAAGTCTTTAACACGATGTGTACTGGCTGAAGTAGGTGTTTCAGTGTATTTTTGTAGACTGTGTCTTACACAAGAGATTAGTTGTGTGTGGGCCAGCTGTTTGTACACCCGCAACCGTCCGGAATTGCTAATAACCCACCCACAACTATTTACTATGCCTATATGTGATAAAGTGAAAATCTGAGGCCTGCACTCGACTTTAACCCGCTAATACAGAAAATGCGCTGTAGGCTAGTCGGGGACGGTAGAATGATTTGACAGGGGGTGCAAGATTTTTTTGGCCTGATTTATATATTTATCTGCATATAATTTCAGACATTTTGGTAGGCTATTTGTTAGTCAACTAGTCTATAATTAGATACAAGCAGCTTCTCTTCTGTCATTAGGCCTACATGTTGCCCTAGAAGATTAAATAGGCTAAACCCTTGCTCACCAGAATGACATAAATCGATAGAATTAATGCTTCCATCTAGTTGACATCGTAAAGTTTTCCCTGTCATCTCTGCTTCTCTCGTGAAGCAAAGACTTTTACGGAACGGGCAAAAGAAAGAGGAAAGATTTTCTGTGCAAAAATAGGCTTGGCAGAGGTTCATTTTGCTGAAAGCTGTGAAAACGACCCAACATGTTTCTGATAAGATTTAATATTTTTGTGGTTGAAATAGCCTAGTATCAGCTTTTATGATGCTAATAAAGATAGGACCTCTACAGACGGTATCTAACTGCGCATTCGAATTCTCTCAAGATGCGGAAAAAAATAAATCATATTTCTTCACTCCTGTTCCAAAGTCAAAATTTTGCCTACATTTGGTATTTCACTTTACAGCAAGAAATGCGACTGGCAAATTTGTGGGCCTAGAGCGCCTCACAATCATCACACATAACACTGCTATTATCCTCTTTTACCACTTCACCAAATCTTTCCCAAACATTACTTTTCTAGCCCTCCCTTCTCTTTATTTTCAACTCTCCATTTCGCAGCTTTTCTCTTATTGAATTAAACTCTGACATTGGCATTTTTTGGCTCCATGGATAGACGTTAACTTTTTCTGGCCATTCCAAAAATCATTTGGCGATTTGCGTGTAGCTATTTGGCACACTTACAGTTAGGCCCTAAAGCTTAGGTTTACACACTAATGCCAGATAGCCTAAAATAATTTAACAAAAAACTTCAATGTGACCTATCGATATAAATTGCACAAGAATGATAGGCTACATTTATGGATTTTTAAAGTATTGTTTTCTCTTTATTCAACCCGCCCTTCATATATAATCACCCTAAACCTGCCCGCCCCAAAAAGACTCAAGGCTGTAATCGCTGCCAACAAAGTACTGAGTAATGTGTCTGAAAACTTATGTAAATGTGATATTTCAGTTTTATTATTAGTACATTTGCAAATATTTCTAAAAAACGTTTTTTGCTTTGTCATTATGGGTTATTGTGCGTAGATTGATGAGGAAAAAAACAATTTAATCCATTTTAGAATAAGGCTGTAACGTTACAAAATCTGAATACTTTCTGAATACTCAGTACATATAAAGTGGGTAAAGCAGTATGTAAACATAATTAAAGTGACCAGTGTTCAATGACTCTGTACATAGGGTAAAGCCATCTCTAATGTGCAGGGCAGGGTACTGGGTGGAAGCCGGCTATTGGGGACTTTTTAACAGTCTGATGGCCTGCAGATAAAAGCTGTTTATCATTCTCTCGGTCCCAGCTTTGATGCACCTGTACTGTTTCCTCCTTCTAGATGGTAGCGGGGAGAACAGGCCATGGCTCGGGTGGTTGAGGTCATTGATGATCTTCCTGACCTTCCTGTGAGGGCAGGCAGTATGCTCCTGATGATGCGTTGTGCTGACTGCCCCTGATGATGGGTTGGGCTAACCGCACTACTCGCTGGAGAGCCCTACAGTTGCAGAAGGTGCAATTGCCGTACCAGGTGGTGATATAGACCGACAGGATGCTCTCAATGGTGCATCTGTAGAAGTTTGTGAGGGCCTTAAGACCCAAGACAAATTTCTTCAGCCTCCTGAGGTTGAAGAGGGGCTGTTGCACCTTCTTCACCTCACTGTCTGTATGAAGGGACCATTTCAGGTCGTCAGTGATGTGCACGCCAAGGAACTTTTGACCCTCTCTACTGTGGCCCTTCAATGTGGATGGGGGCTTGCTATCTCTGCTGTCTCCTGTAGTCCACGATCAGCTCCTTCATTGTGTTGACATTGAGGGAGAGGCTATTTTCCTGGCACCACTCTGCCACGGCTCTCACCTCCTCCCTGTAGGCGGTCTCGTTATCGTTGGTTATCAGGCCTACCACTGCTGTGTCGTCAGCAAACTTGATGATTGAGTTGGAAACGTACGTGGACACGCAGTCATGGGTGAACAGGGAGTACAGGAGGGGGCTGAGCATGCACCCCCTTGTGGGGCCACCGTGTTGAGGATCAGCGTGGCGGAGATGTTGTTGCCTACATTCACCACTTGGGGTTGGCCTGTCAGGAAGTCCAGGACACAGTTGCACAGGGAGGGTTTCAGACCCAGGGCCCTGAACATAAGGCAAAATATTCTGTGGTCTGATGAGACAAAATTAAACTCTTTGGCCTGAATGCAAAGCGCTGTCTGGAGAAAAACAGGCACAGCTAATCACCCATCTAACACTATCCCTAACGTGAAACAAGGCGGTGGAGCATCATGCTATGGGGATGCTTTTCAGCGGCAAGGACTGGGAGACTGGCAAGGATAGAGGAACAATGAATGGAACCAAATACATGCAAATCCATTATGAGAAGCTGCTTCAGAGTGAAGAAGATTTATGTTCCAACAGGAAAACGACCCTAAGCATACAGCCAAAGCAATGCTGGAATGGCTTCAGAACAAGAATGTTAAAGTCCTTGAGTGGCACAGCCAAAGCCCAGACTTGAATCCCATTGAAAATCTGTGGAAAGACTTGAAGATTGCTGTTCACTGCCACTTCCCATCTAATTTAACAGGGTTTGAGAAAATCTAGGAAGAATGGGAGAAAATCCCCAAAACAACTCAAATCTGTAATAACTACCAAATGTGCTTCTACAAAGTATTGAATCAGCGGTGTGAACACTTATGTAAATTAGATATTTCTGTATTTCATTTTCAATACATTTTCTAAAATTTTAAAAACATGACTGTCATTATGGGGTAATGTGTATAGCTGGATAATTGTTGTCTTTTTTACCTATTTTGAAATCAAGCTGTAACTCAACAACATGCGGAATAAGTCAAGGGGTGTGAATACTTTCTGAAGGCACTGAATTCAATGCCCTTTGCACACACTGAATTCAATGACCTTTGCCAAGGTCAGATTACTTTCAGTCAATAGTCTCTTTTGTGTAACTTCACTGCGTAGCCTACATACTAGTCTGTCTCTAATGGTGTCATTTAGAACATCATTAAACTCACAGTGCTCTGTCAGCAAACATTGTCACTGATTTTCCCTCTTCCTGATTTATTCTGTGGAACCTTAACCTTTCAGCAATAACTGGTGGTTTTGGTGAAAAGTGTCCTTTCAGTATTTCTACAATGTCCCCATATGTCTTACTACCTGGCCTGTCTGTAGCAGGCTGCGTAATAAATTAAATGCCTTCGACCCCATTACACAAAACAAATGTGGCACAATTTTGTCCTCATCAATGTAATTTGCAAGAACAAAATATTCCAACCGTTCTTTATATAAGTTCCAGTGTTCAATGCTTTCATCCAACAGTACAATGTTTCCAACAATTCCAGCCATTTTTTGTTTTTCAATAGGCTCCTATCTCCTGATTGTCACTCATTTTAATATTGTCCTCAACCAAGGCAACGTTCTGTTCTGCCACGGCAACATTTTCCTCAGTCACGTGATATGCATTCACTTCACTCACGTTTCCTCCTCAAGTTTGCTTGTTAAGCAGTTTTTAATTACAAAGTTCATCTTCAAAGTTGAATAAATGTCCTTTCCTTTACCCACTGTATATTCCTCCCTTTTTAAGCACGTTGTTTTCCCGCTCCAACGCTCATCTCAAATGATTTTCTGCCGTCCCTGACGATGCTAACTCTCACTCTTAGCTAGCTTGATTATGCATGAACTTGCATCTGCTAGCGATACACGGTGCTACCACTAGCCTAGACTGTACCACATAAAATAATAGTTTTAAACATGTTAAAACCGACTTCTTCTGGACAGAATAGTCACTGTCGGTTCAGACTTACTCGTCGCCAATCTTTTGTTATGTCTTGTGGGTTTCATAGCCACGTCTTTATAACAATTCAATAATGATGAGACGGGAAAGCTGAATTCAGTTCAACCATTTATATGAACCTGATAATTTAAACACAAAACTCCCATGATGTTTTGTGCATACAACTAAAGTAAGCCAGGCGGTATGAAAGGTACATCCTGGTATATATACAACACTGGGTACTGACAGGGCGATGATGAACAGAATAAGGGTATGCAGATCACAGGAGGTTGGTGGCACCTTAATTGGGGAGGACGGGCTCGTGGTAAAGGCTGGAGCGGAATCAGTGGAATGGTATCAAATACATCAAACAGTAGAGCTGTGTTCAAATACCAATACTAACATTCTGTATACTACATACTTAATGAGAATATACTACATACTATATACTATTAGTTAATTTTAGTATACTGTAAACAAACTGTATCCTTTCAGTTGAGCGTACTAGAGCTTTGCCTGTCTACCAGAAGTTGATGCTGTTACTATGAAACCTCTTGCTAGCTTTTTAGAATAACCAATTACTAGCTAGACATTTTATGATTTTGGGTGTGTTCTTAATCTGGAGTACCAGAAGGCCCTCTAGGCATTCGTAAATTCAGAGCATTGTCAGATTTTTGTCAGATTGTCTGTTTGTAAATTCAGAGTGTTTCGCTCTCGGAGCGTTCAGAGGACACACTGGACATTCTGGCCTCACAACGGCAGTCAAGCACCCAAGCTAACAGGCTAACGTTGCCTAGCTACTTCCAGACACAAATAAGAGAACACCTCACTCTGACCATTTTACTCGCCCTAGCAGAGATGGTTAGGTATTTTTCATGTTATCCAGAGCGTTGGTGACTGTAACTGTGCTGCTGGCAACAATTGAATTACTTTATTATGCTGATGATTACTGACACCGGCCATATTCAACTGGCGTTGAGCATTCGTAAATTCATCAGTTATTCTGCGCTCTGGTACACTCAGACGAGAGTGCTCTGAAATCGGAGTAGATAGCCATAGCGAATTTACGAAAGCACCAGAATGTCCATTGAGAACGCACAACGACTATACCACTTAGATAAACTAAGAATTACAGGGTTAATCAGGTCAATAAACATTGGATAGTTAGATAGATAGCATATAGAGTGGCAAGAAAAAGTATTTGAACCCTTTGGAAATACCTGGATTTCTGCATAGATTGTTCATAAAATTTGATCTGATCTTCATCTAGGTCACAACAATAGACAAACACAGTCTGCTTAAACAAATAACACACAAACAATTAGACATTTTCATGTCTTTATTGAACACACCGTGTAAACATTCACAGTGCAGGATGGGAAAAGTATGTGAACCCTTGGATTTAATAACTGGTTGACCCTCCTTAGGAAGCAATAACTTCAAATTAACTTTTTCTGTAGTTGCGGATCAGACCTGCACAACAGTTAGGAGGAATTTTGGACCATTCCTCTTTACAAAACTGTTTCAGTTCAGCAATATTCTTGGGATGTCTGGTGTGAACTGCTCTCTTGAGGTCATGCCACAGCATCTCAATCAGGTTGAGGTCAGGATTCTGACTGGGCCACTCCAGAAGGCGTATTTTCTTCTGTTGAAGACATTCTGTTGTTGATTTACTTCTGTGTTTTGGGTCTTTGTCCTGATGCATCACCCAACATCTGTTGAGTTTCAAATGGCAGACAGAGAGCCTTACATTCTCCTGCAAAATGTTTTGATAAACTTGGGAATTCATTTTTCCATCGATGAGAGCAAGCTGTAAAGGCCATGAGGCAGCAAAGCAGCTCCAAACCATGATGCTCCCTCCACCATACTTTACAGTTGGGATGAGGTTTTGATGTTGGTGTGATGTGCCTTTTTTTCTCCACACATAGTGTTGTGTTCTCCTTCCAAACAACTTAACTGTAGTTTCATCTGTCCACCGAATATATTTTGCCAGTAGCGCTGTGGAACATCCAGGTGCACTTTTGCAAACTTGATGTGCAGCAATGTTTTTTTTGGACGCAGTGGCTTCTTCCGTGGTGTCCTCCCATGAACACCATTCTTGTTTAGTGTTTTACGTATCGTAGACTCATCAACAGATATGTTAGCATGTTCCAGAGATTTCTGTAAGTCTTTAGCTGACACTAGGATTCTTCTTAACCTCATTGAGCATTCCGCACTGTGCTCTTGCAGTCATCTTTGCAGGACGGCCACTCCTAGGGAGAGTAGCAACAGTGCTGAACCTTCTCCATTTATAGACAATTTGTCTTACTGATGAACATCAAGGCTTTTAGAGATACTTTTGTTACCCATTCCAGCTTTATACAAGTCTTCAATTATTAATCATAGGTCTTCTGAGATCTCTTT
The DNA here is from genome assembly GCF_029448725.1 of Salvelinus fontinalis. Taxonomy (NCBI): domain Eukaryota; kingdom Metazoa; phylum Chordata; class Actinopteri; order Salmoniformes; family Salmonidae; genus Salvelinus; species Salvelinus fontinalis. Next base: position 18,294,602 of record NC_074673.1, on the reverse strand, counting down.
TGTTTGAGGCATGGTTCACATCAGGCAATGCTTCTTGTGAATAGCAAACTCAAATTTTGTGAGTTTTTTATAGGGCAGGGCAGCTCTAACCAACATCTCCAATCTTGTCACAATGATGGGACTCCAGGTTAGCTGACTCTTGACTCCAATGAGCTTTTGGAGAAGTTATTAGCCTAGGGGTTCACATACTTTTTCCCACCTACAGTGTGAATGTTTAGATTATGTATTCAATATAGACAAGAAAAATACAATAATTTCTGTGTCATTAGTTTAAGCAGATCAAATTTGATGACCAATTTATGCTGAAATCCAGGTAAATCCAAAGGGTTCCCTTACTTTTACTTGCCACTGTATTTAATATACTGGCAAGTTTGATGTATTAGTAGCCAACTAACATTAGGTAGCTAGCTAACATACTGGTACATACTGCTGTAATGATATGCTATGTAGTTCGTAAGGATAGCATAGCTAACAAATTGTCAGCCAATATAACTTGTAAGGTAACTTACTTGAAAAGTCATTACTTTATTACATTGCTCAACATTTTCTTAACATTTGTCATAATTAGTTAAAGCAATGAATTTGTATCCACTCTCATTGGACTTCGGCCGCATATTTTCTGCCATTTTCTTCAAATCTGAAAATGATATGAAGCCACGCCCACTTTCTGAAGAATTGCATTATGGGCCCTAAAAGCACGGAAATAGTGCTGCTCGTATACTTCGTATTTTGACTAATGCAGTACAACATCTGGGAACTTTTGCCATACTAACTATATCCATACTTTGACCAATAAGCATACTATTTACTCAATTTACGTCACAAATAGTACGGTTAGTAAGGTTAGTATGAGTATTCGAACACAGCTATGGTTTGATGCCATTCCATTTGCTCTGTTCCAGCCATTATTATGAGCCGTCCTCCCCTCAGCAGCCTCCACTAATGCAGAAGCACGCCTGCTACCAGTGTGGGACTGATCTAGTAGAGAGTGCTCAGGACAGGTTGAGAAACTCATGTCAGTGTGAAGAACTGCAGCACACTTTATTTTGGTAGAGCTTAGTAGATGGAGAAACTGTAACTGACCTGAACACGCACACAAATAAAGCCTATATAAATAAGGTGTAGGTGACGATAGCTGCACACTCTGACCTTCAAAGGTTTCAGAGTGAACCTGTTTTTCTGAAGGCCCAGACTCTCAGTATAGCTTACCTAATGAAGTGTGGGTGTGGTGTGTTTACCTCATGAAGTTGGTCACTCTGGCACCCTCTGAATGTCACCAAACGGACCTAGTACAGGTTCACAACCGTCAAAGAACCTTTCTATGCCAGTTTATGAATATTCTCTGTGCAACATCACCTTGTCTCTCATTGAAGGCTTTTAATGAATATAGCCTTAAAAATGTACAGTGGGGCAAAAAAGTATTTAGTCAGCCACCAATTGTGCAAGTTCTCCCACTTAAAAAGATGAGAGAGGCCTGTAATTTTCATCATAGGTACACTTCAACTATGACAGACAAAATGAGAAAAAAAAAATCCAGAAAATCACATTGTAGGATTTTTTATTAATTAATTTGCAAATTATGGTGGAAAATAAGTATTTGGTCACCTACAAACAAGCAAGATTTCTGGCTCTCACAGACCTGTAACTTCTTCTTTAAGAGGCTCCTCTGTCCTCCACTCGTTACCTGTATTAATGGCACCTGTTTGAACTTGTTATCAGTATAAAAGACACCTGTCCACAACCTCAAAAAGTCACACTCCAAACTCCACTATGGCCAAGACCAAAGAGCTGTCAAAGGACACCAGAAACAAAATTGTAGACCTGCACCAGGCTGGGAAGACTGAATCTGCAATAGGTAAGCAGCTTGGTTTGAAGAAATCAACTGTGGGAGCAATTATTAGGAAATGGAAGACATACAAGACCACTGATAATCTCCCTCGATCTGGGGCTCCACGCAAGATCTCACCCCGTGGGGTCAAAATGATCACAAGAACGGTGAGCAAAAATCCCAGAACCACACGGGGGGACCTAGTGAATGACCTGCAGAGAGCTGGGACCAAAGTAGCAAAGCCTACCATCAGTAACACACTACGCCGCCAGGGACTCAAATCCTGCAGTGCCAGACGTGTCCCCCTGCTTAAGCCAGTACATGTCCAGGCCCGTCTGAAGTTTGCTAGAGAGCATTTGGATGACCCAGAAGAAGATTGTGAGAATGTCATATGGTCAGATGAAACCAAAATAGAACTTTTTGGTAAAAACTCAACTCGTCGTGTTTGGAGGACAAAGAATGCTGAGTTGCATCCAAAGAACACCATACCTACTGTGAAGCATGGGGGTGGAAACATCATGCTTTGGGGCTGTTTTTCTGCAAAGGGACCAGGACGACTGATCCGTGTAAAGGAAAGAATGAATGGGGCCATGTATCGTGAGATTTTGAGTGAAAACCTCCTTCCATCAGCAAGGGCATTGAAGATGAAACGTGGCTGGGTCTTTCAGCATGACAATGATCCCAAACACACCGCCCGGGCAACAAAGGAGTGGCTTCGTAAGAAGCGTTTCAAGGTCCTGGAGTGGCCTAGCCAGTCTCCAGATCTCAACCCCATAGAAAATCTTTGGAGGGAGTTGAAAGTCCGTGTTGCCCAGCAACAGCCCCAAACATCACTGCTCTAGAGGAGATCTGCATGGAGGAATGTAACGTCCTGACCAGAGTTCTTGTCACGATCGTGTGGCGGATTGACGGACCAAAATGCAGCTTTTGGAAAATAAGCCATCTTCTTTATTAAACACAACACGAAGATGAACACGACACAAAAACTCTATACAAAATAACAAAACGACCGTGAAGCTACAAACATTGTGCACATACAAACAGGCTACAAACGTTCTTACATAGACAATTACCCACCCAATGAGAGCCTATGGCTACCCTAAATAAGGCTCCCAATCAGAGACAACCGAAATCAGCTGTCTCTAATTGGGAACTCATTCAGGTAACCATAGACTCTCCTAGACAACTAAACATACATAGACAATACTAGAAACATGTACTCCACACAAACCCATATACTATACACCATAACCCCTTTACCAAATAAACACCCAAAACTAACAAAACATAAACATTCCCCATGTCACACCCTGACCTAACTAAAATAATAAAGAAAACAAAGAATAATAAGGCCAGGGCGTGACAGTTCTTATGTGTTTTGCTTGTTTAGTGTTAGTCAGGACGTGAGCTGGGTGGGAATTCTATGTTGTGTGTCTAGTTCGTCTGTTTCTGTGTTCAGCCTAATATGGTTCTCAATCAGAGACAGCTGTCAATCGTTGTCCCTGATTGAGAATCATATATAGGTGGCTTGTTTTGTGTTGGGGATTGTGGGTGGTTGTTTCCTGTCTCTGTGTTTGTATTCTGCACCAAATAGGTCTGTATCGGTTTGACACTTTTGTTATTTTGTATTTGTTTAGTGTTCACTGTAGTTTTTGTTAATTAAACATGTTGAGCACTGGCTACGCTGCGTGTTGGTCCGATCCCTGTTTCACCCCCTCTTCTAGTGAAGAGAGGGAAGGCCGCCGTTACAGAATGGGCCAAAATACCAGCAACAGTGTGTGAACCTTGTGAAGACTTGCAGAAAACGTTTGACCTCTGTCATTGCCAACAAAGGGTATATAACAAAGTATTGAGAAACTTTTGTTATTGACCAAATACTTATTTTCCACCATAATTTGCAAATAAATTAATTAAAAATCCTACAATGTGATTTTCTGTATTTTTTTCTCATTTTGTCTGTCATAGTTGAAGTGTACCTATGATGAGAATTACAGGCCTCTCTCATCTTTTTAAGTGGGAGAACTTTCACAATTGGTGGCTGACTAAATACTTTTTTGCCCCACTGTATGTCCCCCGTAGATTGACTTGCCTTGTTAAATAAAGGTTGCCTAGTTAAATAAAGGTCAAATAAATTAAATCAAATATTTACTACAATGAACAAAAATATAAACACAACATGCAATGTTGGTCCCATGGTTCATGAGCTGAAATAAAAGATCCCAGAAATGTTCCATATACACAAAAAGCTTATTTCTCTCAAATTTTGTGCACAAATTTGTTTACATCCCTGTTAGTGAGCGTTTCTCCGTTGCCAAGATAATCCATCCACCTGACAGGTGTGGCATATCAATAAACTGATTACCTATAAGAGTCTAAGCCCTGTCTAAGCCTGTGGGTTCTACTAAACTATATGGAATTGTTTTAAGAAGGTCACACCAATGATCATTTTGCTATTTGATTTGGAATTTGAAGACCCCTTGAAGTATAAAAAATAAATATAAAAAATGAATTGATGAAAAAGTATTTTTGGCCTTACTGCTATTAGCCCATTTAAACGCATTGAATAACAGATTCTCTACATGGAACAGATAGTCCCCCCCCAAAATGTAAAGGAAGTTTGTCCTGAAGTGTCTGTCCTATATCTGAGCGATATAAGAAAACCCAGGAAACGTTTGTTATTTTTTATGTACGTGTATTTAACCCCTTATTTTTGGCACTAAACAGTCTCTATATACAGTGCATTCGGAAAGTATTCAGACCCCTTGACTTTTTTCACATTTTGTTACGGTACAGCCTTATTAAAAAAAGGATGAAATAAATAACAATTCTAAGCTATCTCCACACAATACCCCATAGCGACAAAGCGAAAACATGTATTAAAAATGTATTAAAAATTTAAAACAGAAATACCTTCTTTACATAATTATTCAGAATCTTTGCTATGAGACTCTAAATTGAGCTCAGGTGCATCCTGTTTCCATTGATCATCCTTGAGATGTTTCTACAATTTGATCGGAGTCCACTTGTGGTACATTCAATTGATTGGACATGATTTGGAAAGGTACACACCTTTCTATATAAGGTCCCACAGTTGACAGTGTATGTCAGAGCAAAAACCAAGCCATGAGGTCAAAGGAAGTGTTCGTAGAACTCAGAGACAGGATAGTGTTAGTAAGGCACAGATTTGAGGAAGGGTACCAAAACATTTCTGCAGCATTGAAGGTCCCCAAGAACGCTCCCCATTCAACCTGACAGAGTTTGTGAGGATCTGCAAAGAAGAATGGGAGAAACTCCCCAAATTCAGGTGTGCCAAGCTTGTAGCATCATACCCAAGAAGACTCGAGGCTGTAATGGCTGCCAAAGGTGCTTCATCAAAGTAGTCTGAATAGTTCTATTTAATACATTTGTAAAACAAATTCTAAAAACCTCTGTTTGCTTAAGTCATTATGGGGTATTGTGTGTAGACTGACAAGGGGAAAAACAATTTAATACATTTTAGGATAAGGCTGTAACGTAACAAAATATGAAAAAAGTGAAGGGGTCAGAATACAGTATATACTTCCATAGATTTTTTCCATTTGTACAGTGGGACCTTCAGACGAGTAATGTGAGCAAAACCGACATGTACGTGTTTGTGAGTGTCTACCCTTTCCATAGAGGAGTCATATTAGTGTGTAGCTCAAACTGTTCTGACGCTACAGACGATTTTGAGAGAAGACCGATTTTCGGAATGTCTCATGGTCTGACAAACACCACTCTAATTATGTTACCTTTCACCACAGATGCATAAGTGCGACACAGGCGGATGCAGTGAATTAAGATGTATCCAATGCAAAAAAGACATATCTCTAGCTAAAATTAACAGATTTTTATGCGGATTTTATTATTATGCAAATTAGATTTCCCCAGGGGAGCGGACATCGACCTTAGCGGGTTAAACAGCATGATTATTACAAGGGTGCCCCATGTGCTGGGGACAATAAAAGGGCACCCTAAAATGTGCAGTTTTGTCACAGAACACAATGCCACAGATGTTTCAGGTTTTGAGGGATAGTTTGCTGACTGCAGGAATGTCCACCTGAGCAGTTGCCAGAGAATTTAATGTTCATTTCTCTACCATAAGCTGCCTCCAACATCGTTTTAGAGAATTTGGCAGTACGTCCAACCGGCCTCACAACTACAGACCATGTGTATGCCGTCTTGTGGGCGAGCGGTTTGCTGATGTCAACGTTGTGAACAGAGTGCCCCATGGTTGCGGTAGGCTTATGGTATGGGAAGGCATAAGTTATTGACAACAAACACAATTGTATTTTATTGATGGCCATTTGAATGCACAGAGACACCGTGACGAGATCCTGAGACCCATTGTCGTGCCATCCATCCGCTGCCATCACCTCATGTTTCAGCATGGTAATGCACAGACCCATGTCGCAAGGATCTGTACACAATTTCTGGAAGCTGAAAATGTCCCAGTTCTTCCATGGCCTGCAAACTCACTAGTTATGTCACCCATTGAGTATGTTTGGGATGCTCTGGATCAACGTGTTTGACAGCGTGTTCCAGTTCCCACCAATATCCAGAAACTTCACACAGCCATTGAAGAGGAGCTGGACAATATTCCACAGGCCACAAACAACAGCCTGATCAACTCCATCCGAAGGAGATGTGTCACGCTGCATGAGGCAAATGGTGATCAAACCAGATATTGACTGGTTTTCTGATCCACGCCCCTACTTTTTTTTAAAGGTATCTGTGACCAACCGATGCATATCTGTATTCCCAGTCATGTGATATCCATAGATTAGGGCCTAATTCATTTATTTCTATTGACTGATTTCCTTATATGAACTGTAACTCAGTAAAATCTTTGAAATTATTTGCATGGTGTATTTATATTTTTGTGCAGTATATATTGAACAAATCCACCTTGCATCGATTAATGTTCCAAATGTTATGGGCCCCCTAAACTGGTTCTGTGCCCCACCTTGGCCACCCCATTCAAAATGTTCTTGACACCAACCTGGTCTCTGAGCATTTCATATTATTCTGTACATAAATCCGAGATTCTCCATTTCGTATGATATGTTATGTTCGGTAAGGTTACATAAGACAGATGGTTAAAAACGAAATTAGGTCTGGTCGGGTTAGATAGATGGGCTTATGACACAAATGTCTAGCAACCTAAAGGTTGTGAGTTTGAATCTCATCACAGACAACTTTAAGCTAATTAGCAACTTTTCAACTACTTGCTACTTTTTAGTTACTTTGCAACTACTTACCATGTTAGCTAACCCTTCCCTAACCCTTTAATCTAACTTCTAAATGTAACCCTAACCTTAACCCTAACCCCAAACTCTAACCCCTAGCCTAGCTTCCATTATAGAGCTAGCTAACATTAGTGGCATAGCTAGAATTCATAATATATAGTTTAGAAAATGTGTAACATATTGTATGTTTTGCTAATTTGTAACATATTTATACGTTTTGCAAATTCGTAAAATATAATACAAATTGTCATTAGTAAAACATCATACGAAATGGTGGTGATGAAAATCCACAAAATAATACATACCAATACGATACATATAATATCATACTGGAGTATATCGGATTTTTGTACAGAAAAATATTAAATTCGGTGAGACCAGGTTGCAAGCTATATTTCACAAGGTGGATTGGTTCCTTTTGGGTCATAACTTTAGAAACTCCAGGTATACAGCCTTGTATTCTAGTCCCAGCAATAGCCTAACTAACCCCCTATATATTAAACGCGGTTCTCATTTACATTTATCGTTCTATGTGCTTCGGTCACAGTATCATCAAGATTTACAGACGCTCCGTTCGGATCTGCGCGCCTCATTGCAGAAACATGCGGTCGCGACATTTTTTTGATCAACAGTATATGCGGTGGTGGTGTTTAACGTTGGCGCATGTCTTGGCGCAGACGAATTTGTTTTGATAATGCTTTTAAACGTCGCAATTGAGATCTGATACTGCCTTCATCTTTCAAACCTTGACGTGTAGCCTATCACACATTGATTCGCTGTCACAGTCAAGATGGTAGGATACTATCCAACTAAAGTTGCATTGATTGACCAACTCAAACGGTTGAATGCGCGTTCTAGCACATGTAGTAGCCTACTGAAGTTAAAACCCAACCCCCCACAGTAAAAGTAGGATAAGACACGAGTCTAGGTAATTGATTTATCCTCACCCTCTCCATATTTAACGCTTCGATCACTGTCTCTCCCGCCCCAACGGACACCTCGGCCCCGTTTCCGTTGGATGGTTGAGACTGCTCGCTCCATCTGGTCTCGGCTGCATGCAACATCTTCCACAGGTTGGGGTTGCATGTCGACGATGAGAAGGTAGTAGCACCATCTTCAACTTCGGTTTGCAGTTCGGGAAACATGACCGGTAAGGTTAGGTCTTTATCTGGAGAAGGGGCATTAGTCTGTTCAGTTTTCTCGGCCATAACTGGACTGGTGTTGTGGGGACTGAACTAAATCACCTATTCTTTTGAAAGTATGAAAAAAACATAGGTAAGGGCGGGTCTGGGCAGAGGTATGGTCTGTCCAGTAGGCTAAGTACCCACATACCTTCCACATTCCAAAATGATGACTATGGTGACTTTGAAAATGATGACCTTCCACATTCCAAAATGAAGACAGATTTGACTGTCTATGTTTGTGACCCTGATGACCCATGTCACTCTGCCAGTATGTGTTCATTTTCAACACATAACACACAAAGCAAAAGGCACAGTGACATGTGTTTACAGTCAACCCTGTAGTCATGATAGCCACACAGAGAGGCAGATCACATCCACATTAAGGATTTAGGCCCACAGCCCAAAACTATATTTTGTAACTTCCATTGAATTTCCATTGAAACTTCATTGAACAACCCCTCACTGGATGGCTGTCCAGTGAAACGGTTCACTGGACAGCCATCTATTAAACACAAAGAAGGTTGCAACACAGACAATGATGAAGATAGTCAGTAGTCTTTACTGTCAGGGTGAGTGTTCATGAAGTCTTTGCTCTGCCCTTCATTGTGCAAGTCAGGTGCTCCGGGGGTCGTTTCCGAGGTAACCGGTAGCAGAGGGTGTGTCTGCGGAGCATGAGGAGAGGCGGCAGGGGCAGGCTTTGGGTGGTGGAGGTGTGTGTCATTCCTAAAGTCTTAGGGTCTTCTGTCTGCGGCCCATATCGTCCACGCCTTCAACACACAAATACACATACAGACACACACGAACACATATGTGACTTGTTCCAGAAAACTAGGCGTATGTCGGGCGTCACTACTTCACAGGAGAACATAAACTTTTACATTTTTATCAAAATGCGTTTTTTGGCAGAAATGCCTTCTTGAACATGTGAACTTTCATGTGCCTTAATAACAAACTTGTATGCCATCTGTAAATGGGCTATTGTTATTTTACTGCTGCTCTTTAATTACTTGTTACTTTTATTTCTTATTCTTATCCGTATTTTTTAAAACTGCATTGTTAGTTAGGGGCTCGTAAGTAAGCATTTCACTGTATTCGGCCCATGTGACTAATACAATTTGATTTGATATACAAATACATTTGTTCAATTACGAGCCTAGTTGGTTTAGCCACAGAAAGGGGGGGAGGGGGGGGGGGGGGCAACCTTCCCGCTAGCCATGATTGGCTGAGATAATGAGGGCGCTGGACATGCCGAGAGATGAGTTTTGATTGGTCTGCCATGTAGCAGCTTCTGTCTATTTGAGCTGTTCAGTATGTGTAGGTAATCCTGTCTAACGCAGGTATATCGTGTAGTAGAACTGCATAAGTGTTGCTCTCCACTTTCTGGAGGACCGAGTTTTGAAATCAGTAGAATTAGAGTATGATAGCTAAAGAGATGGAGAAAACACCTGTCTCCGGATTACATATTCAAACTAAGTAAGGGCAACCGTGGCATCCGTGACAGGGAGAAGCATCCATTCCATCTATACGGATAAGATAGACTAGCTAGCTACATTTTCAGTTATTACACATTTCTAATTTTGACAGAAAGTTGTTTTCATTTCAAGTTAAAGTGTACTATTAGCTAGCTAGCTAACGTTAGCTGGCTGGCTTGCTAGCTAATGTTACGTGTGTGATCTGTGTAGTAATATTATTTGTATCTCAGAGCCATTTACTTTGCTAGTTATAGCCTAATGTTAGCTAGCTAACGTTGAATCTGGTTTGTTAGCTACCTGCAGATTCATGCAGGGTTGTAACTTCATGAGTTGGGATTATGGTTCATTGTTTAGCTAGCTAGCTTCATGTCTTAACAAAAGACTCCACTATGCAAGTATCCATTTCAATAGGGCGAGTAAAATGGTCAGTGAGTTGTTCTCTCATTTATGTCTGGAAGTAGCTAGCCAACAGCCAGTTAGCTTGGGTGCTTGACTGCTGTTGTTAGGGCAGAACGCTCAGATAAACCCTTAAAGAGATGGGTGGGGCTAAAGCTTAAGAGGTTGTGAACGTTGCTGAATGGGTGTAGACAAAGAAGAGCTCTCCAGTAGGTACCAAAACATTTAAAGGTCATTTTCTCTAAAGTGAGGATACAAGTTTATCAACTTTCAAAGCAGAATTACTTTCCTATTGTTCCTCAACCATAGTGTATGATATACCATTTTCTAGCTCTGAGTCTCTTCTTTTATCCATTATAAAAAAAACAATTTCTAATTTTGCTACATAAGACTGAATCGATCCGGTCAGTCACATATATAGAAAGGAATTTGTCACTATTCTACAATTATTCACTGTTTTAAGACTGAGCATGTCTGAACCACACATATACAACAGCATATACTGTACATCTCTACAAAGATTACCGTTTAAAGCCACTAGGGGGCAGTATGTTGCCCTGGCTGTCCAGTGGTGGAGCCCTCAGGTGACTGAGCCAGAGCAGCCTCTATCTCTCCCCCCACTCAGGGTCCACATCCTGACACCTATATTTGTCCTGCACTATTTTTATGTGAAAGTTCGTCATTGAGATTTCCAATGTATTTATAACAACTGGCAAATAAACTTGAAGGAACCATCGCAAAACAACCCCTACCCCTGAATACTACAAGAAGTGCCTATGGGATAGGGGCTAGGGGCTGTTTCTGGATGGGGCTGAACTTGCCTGGGTCTCCCCCTCCACTGGAAGAAGAAGCGAGCCACGGTATGGGGGCCCATCCTGGAAGGAGGGGGTAGAGAGAGAGGCGAGGCAGACTGGCCTCTCTCTGGGGCTTACGCTGCTCCCTCTCAGCCCTATCCCTCCACCTCTTCTCCTGCTCTTCGCTGTTCTCCACTCGCACCCAGTGCAAGAACTCCAGTCAAGGTTGGGTAGGTGGGAGGGGCAAGTAGAATGTTTCCCTGGGAGTGGCCAATGAGTTGGTGACCTGGGCTTTGTGGGCGGTGCCTCTCGGAGGGCCCTGCAGGACCAGACGATGCTGCAGGCGAGGCTTGAAGCCTGGGTACCTCATCTCCATGTTGCTGCACAGTAACACCCCTCACACTAGCCTGACCTCTCTGCTCTGTAGCTACAGCAACACCTGTTCAATTACTTGTAGCTGCTGGCTAATGAAGTCACTTTGTTTCTATAGCAACATGGTCATTGAAAAAAATATATAGTAAATGGAATAATGTAATTCTAATTCTAGAACACAACCAGCAAATAAAAGTAACCCGAATGTAACGTTTCTTAAGTATGCTTGCTGTCAACAGTCTGAGGGTTTAAAGTTTAAGGTTTCAGATTAAAAGGTTAAAGAGAAAAATCTTAAAATTCTACCATTGCAATGTTATGGACATTAAAACCTGAATTTACTGAATTTAATGCTGTGTCAAATAGCGCCAACAGCCATTATCTACAAGGCCAAAGAGAACTCAATGTAACTTGATGCGTTTGATTATCTCCTCTGAACTCAACAATCCGTTACAAAACTCACACATGCAAATGCACACACAAAGCTTCCAACTCATCTACCAATGCAGGCTGCCTAGCAACCTGTTGCTATAAGATACTGCTGGGCCTGTCGCCATGACAGCAGGTTCTCACTCTCTGCAGCGTTACAACACACACACACACACCGCACCATTTAGCTGTGCTGTGGGGAGTGTTTCATAAGTCCTTGAGCCTTCCCCGGTCCAGCGAACACTTGTTGTGTACAGAATTCAAATGAGAGAGAGAGACACACAGAGAGACAGAGGCAGAAAAAGCGCGAGAGAGAGAGAGACAGAGATATACATAGAGAGAGAGAGCTAGAGAGACAGAGAAACACAGAGAGACAGAGAGAGAGAGCTAGAGAGACAGAGAAACACAGAGAGGCAGACACACACAGAGTGAGAGACAGACACACATGGATAGAAAGTGAGACAGAGATAGAGAGAAACAGGGATATAAAGAGCAGAGGGAGAAAGACCCATCATGGTTCTACATTATCAGATCATGGTATCAATCATGTCATTGCATTAATATGACATGCATTGTCTTTTGGCTGATGCTGACGTACAGTTTGATTACACTGAAATGAAACCCTAGAAAGTCAGACGTGTGTGTATGTGTTTGCTTTAATGCTTAACTCTGACATATGACTCTAATCATTCCCTGGATGTGACACTGCAACATGCTTCACCTCAGCCCTAACTGAGGGTTATCATAACAGTGCATATGATTCACAACCATGACTCTGTGTGAGTAGACCACACACATACACAGAGAGGGGAAAGGGAAAAGGGGAATACCTAGTCAGTTGTACAACTGAATGCCTTCAACTGAAATGTGTCTTCCGCATTTAACCCCTCTGAATCAGAGAGGTGCGGGGGACTGCCTTAATCAACATCCACATCTTCGACACCCGGGGAACAGTGGGCTAACTGTCTTGCTCAGGTGCACAACATATTTTTACCTTGTGTAAGGGTGTAAACTGGCGACAGAGAAGTCAGACGCAGGAGAGAAATAACTGTGTTTCCAACGGCGCAGTTTATTTACAAAAAAACCACCGGAAAACATAATAATAAAAATCAATGGGTAACATAACCCGCCACACACCAGTACAGACGTACACATACACTTACAATAAACAATCACCGACAAGGACATGAGGGGGAACAGAGGGTTAAAAATACACAACACGTAATTGATGGAATTGGAACCAGGTGTGGAAGACAAGACAAAACCAATGGAAAATGAAAAATGGATCAGCGGTGGCTAGAAGGTCGGTGACGTCGACCGCCGAACACTGCCCGATCAAGGAGGGACCAACTTCAGCGGAAGTCGTGACAACTTGTCAGTTTGGGGATTCGATCCAGCAACCTTTCGGTCACTGGCCCAACGCTCTAACCACTAGAGGGAAGGATAAGAGAATTAAAAAAGATGGAGGACAGCAGATGTGAAGAGAGGAGAGACATGAAGAAAGGAAAGACGCAGGAGAAAAATACGAGAGAACAGGAGGCAGTGCTTGTTTTCTCTCTCAAATGTTTTCTCTCCCAATGTTGCTATGACGACCTCTCCTCTGGATTCCTTTTCATTGTGCTACCTCTCATCCCTCATTCTCACTGCCTTTCAGCCTGCAGTGCGCGTGCATGAGTATGTGTCTCTGTGACATGCTTTTCTGAAACTTAGTCGCTCAGCTCCCATAACCCCCTCACTTTGCCTAACAGGAATGGTTACACTTCTCCTCAGAGTGCTTCCATCCATCCTTCCGTCCATCCAATCTTCTCTCTCTCTTTCTCTCTCTCTGCTGTCCATATTGTGCGTTATGTGATTAGGTAAGACTAGGTAAACTTAAACATTTAACACTAAACATGACATTCAATCCTGGCTTGGATTAGGGTTAGATGGGTTAGGATTTAGGTTAGAGGATTATAATAAATATATATTTATATATCTTTATTTGTATTTATAGATTTGCACCTCTATCATACAATAAACACTCACACACCTACACTACATAATTCAACAAGGCTTTGCTGCTCAAACTCAGAGCAGCAAAGCCTTGTTGAACTATGTAGGTAGGTGACTTGTTAGGGTTTGTTGGGAGAGAATGGAAACTTTTGTGCAATCCTTTTGTCTTTTCTCCTCAATTGTCAGCAGTGGCACAGGAATGGCTGAGGGCATAAACACAGTGACACAAACGCACAGTTGTTTTCTTTTACACACATGCAGAAGGGAGTGGGAGGAGATATAGGGAGAGAGGGAGATGTGGAACGGTTGGAGAGAAAGGGGAGATGGAATCCGCCACTTTACACACACACACACTCACAAACACACACACACACACACACACACACACACACACACACACACACACACACACACACACACACACACACACACACACACACACACACACACACACACACACACACACACACACACGCACACACACACACACACACACACACCTGCACAGTGCATTAAAGTTTATACAATAGCTACCAGTATTCTTCCTCTGCACGGAAGAGATGCTGAAGTCTCTGAAAGCTTTTTTGATTTTAATAGTTCATTCTCTATGTAGCCAGCACTATGCTCCACTAGACAGCTTTTAAAAAGCAAACCAGTGAGCCAAATGGAAACTCACTGAGCTTGCAATTCAGAGGTATTAAAGAGAGAGAGAGAGGTACGCACATACTGACTGAGATACAGTGGGTTTGGGGAGAGTGCAGATTCATCCTGTAGAGATCTCCCCACAGCCTCAGAGAGAGAAAAGGAGGAATATTTTAAGACGAGAGAAATACAGAATGGGAAACACATATGTTTTAAGGGGAGAGAGAGGAAGGATGTTTTATTGTGGAGAGAGAGAGGTACGCACATACTGACTGAGATACAGTGGGGTTGGGGAGAGTGCAGATTCATCCTGTAGAGATCTCCCCACAGCCTCAGATTCTTTTTCATTCGATGGTAAGGATTATTTTTCATTCAATGGTAAGGATTCTTTTTCATTCCATTGGTAAGGATTCTTTTTCATTCCATTGGTAAGGATTCGTTTTCATTCGATGGTAAGGATTCTTTTTCATTCGATGGTAAGGATTCTATTTCATTCAATGTTAAGGATTCTTTTTCATTCAATGGTAAGGATTCTTTTTCATTCGATGGTAAGGATTATTTTTCATTCAATGGTAAGGATTATTTTTTGTGAGATGCAAATGTGTGTGTTTGTGTTCGCTAGGACATATGTCTGGGTTAGACACAGATACACTGGCACTGAGGTAAACACACACACACACACACACACACACACACACACACACACACACACACACACACACACACACACACACACACACACACACACACACACACACACACACACACACACACACACACACACACAGAGAATCAGAGCAGTAGAAGGAGAAGAGTGTCATCTGTGATGTGCCACAGTGGTGTCATCTCATTTGTGCTAACTGCTCAGACTCTGTCGCGTTTTTGTGTGTATGTGTGTGTGTGTGTGCCCGCGTGTTTGTGTTTCTGTGTATTGAAGCGATCGAGGCACCAGGCTGATGCATATCTATTTTTATTGATCAGCATCCAGCACCCTCTCTCTAACTCTCCCTCTCTTTCCCTCTCCTTTATCCCTGTCATTCCATTTTCTTTGCTCTCACTTTCTCCCATACCTCCATCTCCCTCTGTCTGTCAGTACAGATAGCTTAGTTCCACTGCAGATTACTCCTTCATCCCTCCTACTGCAGTCTCAGCTACAGCCAGACAACCTCCTCTAGTCTTCTCCTTTCCTCCTCTCCCACCTTTCCTCCTCTACCTCCTTTCCTCCTCTCCCACCAGCAGGTAGGCTATTGGTTAGTGTTGGATCAGTAATCAAAAGGTTGTTGAATTGAATCCCGAGCTGACAAAGTAAAAATGTGTCGTTCTGCCCCTGAACAAGGCAGTTAACCTACTGTTCCCTGGGTGCCGAAGATGTGGATGTGAATTAAGGCAGCCCCCCGCACCTCTCTGATTCAGAGGGGTTGAGTTAAATGCAGAAGACACATTTCAGTTGAATACATTCAGTTGGACAACTGACTAGGTATCCTCATCTCCTCTATCTCCTTTTGATATATTCCTCTTCCTCTCATTTCCTTGACACATGGTCTAGTAGTCTCTCTACCCTTTTCTTTCCATTGTGTGAGTGTGAGTGTGTGTATGTGATTTATTTCAGACTTCCTCTGTTATCTTAACTGGTGAACACTGCCACCAGGTGGTGACTGGTCATCATCAGTACACACTTCGCACGCACAAATATTTTCATTCATTCAAAATATAATTCAAGTAAATAAGAAAAGAGGGACAAAAATCAAATCAAATGTAATCCATTGCATATGAAAAGAGACTGGAAATCAAATCAAATGGAATGGTTGAGAGTTGAAAGAACAGGAGGTACTCTCTCAACCTGTCCTCTGGCTTTCTAAATGTGTTACAAACCTGTCCTTAACACATTATCTTCCCCGTCTCTCTCCACCGCTCTCGCTCACTCCCTCTCTCTCTCTGCCAGGTCATCTCCTTAGTGTGTACAGAGCCATGCCCAGTACACCTGTCGCCACAATGTGACAGCGACCGTCTGACCACGGAGACCATCACCTAGACAATCCACAACACTTTAGATTCCTATGGCACTGTAACCTGGCAACAGCAGATACCTAAGGCGCTGTAACTTGGCAACAACACTGAGTCACCTCAATCGAATTGCCACCACTGAATCGACTCCTCTGAATCAACTCTTCTCTGCTGTGAGGATGCTGAGGGTGTCAATGGTCCTACTGCAGAGGCAGCTAATCCTGTGTGTGTGGGTGTGTGTGTCCAGTGCACCAGTGGTCCATTCCCTGCCATGGAGCGTCTCCTGCCCGGCAGGGTGTGTGTGTCAGATCAAGCCCTGGTTTCCCCCCCAGTCATTGTCCCACGAGGTTCCAACTGTGGACTGTAACAACCTGTTCCTGACCCAGCTCCCCTCCCCTCTCCCCTTAGACACACATACCCTCTGTCTGCAGAGTAACCTGCTGTCTGCCTTGGAGACACCACTGTTACAGACACTCCCCAACCTCACAGAGCTGGATCTGTCTCAGAACCGCTTCAGCAGTGTTAGGACACTAACCTCAACCCAGCCCCAGACTCCCTCCCTGCACTCCCTACTCTCCTTGCACATGGAGGAGAACCAGCTCCGGTCCCTGCCCCCTGCTGCCTTCTCTTCCCTGCCTGCCCTACAAGAGCTCTTCCTCAGCCACAACCAGCTGGCCTCCCTGGCTCCTAGAGCCTTCTCTGGCTTGGGCTCCCTGCTACGCCTGCACCTCAACAACAACCACCTGACCTCAATTGACCCCCTCTGGTTCACCACCCTGCCCTGCCTCCAGGTGCTGATGCTGGGGGGAAACCCAGTGGAGAACCTCCCTGAACGGGGCTTCCAGGCGCTGGGGTCTCTACGCAGCCTGGTGCTGGGGGGCATGGGGCTGAAAGGGTTGCCTGAGAGGGCCCTGGGGGGGCTGGACAGTCTGGAGAGCCTGTCCTTCTACGACAACCTCCTCACCACTGTCCCCACACAGGCTCTGAGGAGGCTCCCAGGCCTGAAGTTCCTGGACCTGAATAAGAACCGTCTGAGTCTGGTTCAGACAGGGGACTTCAGGGACCTAGTCCACCTGACAGAGCTGGGTCTGAACAACATGGAGGAGCTGGTGGCCATCGAGAGGGCAGCCATGGAGAACCTGCCTGAGCTCACCAAGCTGGAGATCACCAACAACCCCCGGCTGTCCTACATCCACCCCGAGGCCTTCTTTCAGCTGGGCAGGCTCGAGAGCCTGATGCTGAACTCCAACGCTCTGACTGCTCTGCACCAACACACTGTCCTGTCTCTGCCCAGACTGAGGAAGGTCAGCCTGCACTCCAACCCCCTCCGATGTGACTGCCTGTTTCGCTGGGTGGCTGAGGAGCACCCTCACACAGATGCTGATGCACACACAGATACACAGATGCCACAGGCTGTGAGATTTATCCAGCCCCAGGCCACATTGTGTTCTGAGCCTCCAGAGCTGAGGGCTCGCAGGGTGAGGGAGGTGTCAATCACAGAGATGTCAGCCTCCTGCCTCCCCCTCATCCCCCCTGGCATCCTCCCCCCCTACGTGGGGGTGAGAGAGGGGGAGAGGCTGGCCCTGCACTGTCGCGCCCTGGCAGAGCCTCAGCCCACAATCTACTGGGTCACTCCTTCTGGACAGAGACTGGGATCATCCAACAACATCCACAGCCCCAAGCCTGCATCCAGACCCTTCTCCAAGCCTGCATCCAGACCCTTCTCCAAGCCTGCATCCAGACCCTTCTCCAAGCCTGCATCCAGACCCTTCTCCAAGCCTGGATCCAGCCTCAACTCCAAGGCTGCATCCAGCCAGACATCCAACTACTCCTCTTACCATTCCCACTTACCCAGCCCAGCATCTGGCAATGCCTCTGTCCTCTTTTCCAGCCTCACCCCTTCCTCTCCTCCCCTCCTCTCCTCCCCTGCCTACCGGCTCCTGCCAGAGGGAACATTGGAGATCGTCATGGTGACATCCCGGGAGGCGGGTCTGTACACCTGTGTGGCTGAGAACACACTGGGGGCCGACACTCACAGTGTGACTGTAGGGGTGCAGGGGCCAGGGAAGGGGTTGAAGCAACAGATGTTGGAGGGTAGAGGATATGGGTTAAAGAAGAGGGTTTTGAGGGAAGGGAGGTCACATGAGGTCAAGGGTCAAGACAGCAAGCATGAGGAGCAGCACACATATGAATAAAGCCTAGCTATATAAATAATGAATGATATTATACACATAATAACATACACACATACATCGTTTCCAAAGATAACGTCGCTTCCAGGGATGATTTATAGGATAGATATGGCTACCACTCTTGGCGGCGGTGCGGTTATAGGTGGTTGTGAAGCCCGATCCAGGAGGCACATGTCCTGCCGCAGTTGGGACATGTTAGGGCTGAATCTGGAGATGCTTGTGGGAGTGGTTGGGAGCATTGGGGCCTGTAAATAGGACATATGACACAGTGGCAGTACATACGACAGTGGTGTGCAGTCAGATATGAATATATTTTATATATACAGTACATTTGGAAAGTATTAAGACCCCTTGACTTTTTCCACATTTTGTTATGTTACAGCCTTATTCTAAAATTGATTCAATTGTTTTTTTCTCTAATCAATCTACACTCAATACTCCATAATGACAAAACAAAAACAGGTTTTTAGAAAGTAAAAAAAAAAAAACTGAAATATGACATTTACATAAGTATTCAGACCCTTTACTCAGTACTTTGTTGAAGCACCTACAGCCTCGAGTCTGTAATCGCTACAAGCTTGGCACACCTGTATTTGGGGAGTTTCTCCCATTCTTCTCTGCAGATTCTCTCCGGCTCTGTCGGGTTGGATGGGGAGCGTTGCTGCTCTGCTATTTTCAGGTCTCTCCAGAGATATTTGATCGGGTTTAAGTCCGGGCTCTGTCTGGGCTACTCAAGGACATTCAGAGACTTGTCACGAAGCCACTCCTGCATTGTCTTGGCTGTCTGCTTAGGGTCGTTGTCCTGTTAGAAGGTGAACCTTCACCCCATTCTGAGTGCATGAGTGCTCTGGAGCAGGTTTTCATCAAGGATCTCTCTGTACTTTGCTCCGTTAATCTTTCCCTCGATCCAGACTAGTCTCCCAGTCCCTGCTGCTGAAAAACATCCCCGCAGCATGATGCTGCCACCACCATGCTTCACCGTAGGGAAGTTTCCTCCAGACGTGATTCTTGGCATTCAGGCCAAAGAGTTCAATCTTGGTTTCATCAGACCAGAGAATCTTGTTTCTCATGGCCTGAGAGTCCTTTAGGTGCCTTTTGGCAAACTCCAAGCAGGCTGTCATGTGCCTTTTACTGAGGAGTGACTTTGGTCTGGCCACTCTACCATAAAGGCCTGATTGGTGGAGTGCTGCAGAGATGGTTGTCCTTCTGGAAGTTTCTCCCATCTCTGCAGAGGAACTCTGGAGCTCTGTCAGAGTGACCATCGGGTCCCCGATTGCCCAGTTTGGCCAGGCGGCCAGCTCTAGGAAGAGTCTTGGTGGTTCCAAACTTCTTCCATTTAAGAATGATGAGGCCACTGTGTTCTTGGGGACCGTCACGTCAATGCTGCAGAAACGTTTTGGTATCCTTCCCCAGATCTGTGCCTTGACACAATCCTGTCTCAGAGTTCTACAAACAATTCCTTCAACCTCATGGCTTGGTTTTTGCTCTGACGTGTACTGTCAACTGTGGGACCTTATATAGAATATATTATCAAAAGTGTCTAAAAACCTGTTTTGTTTTGTCATTATGGGGTATTGTGTATAGACTGATACGGGCATCTTCCACAAAATGTGGAAAAAGGGAAGGGGTCTGAATACTTTCCGAGTGCACTGTATGCATAGGCCTACATATTGACATTGTTTGAGTTTGTATAAAGAGGACACTCAAACTGTGGCACTTGCCATAGAGAAAAGAAATGGCCTATTACAGGAGAGAAGTCTTACACTCTTCACTTACACAAGGGGACAGGCATTTTCCTAACAGTGTAATTTTATTGTAGCCTATCCCTGCTTTCTTTGAGGTTTTGTAAATCTAAGTGGTTAATGTGACCAGCCCTTTCTCACTCCGCCTATTCCATAGGCTTCCTGTCACCTTGCGTTATTCTTCTATCCTACTGATTTTACATAACATGACCTTGTTTTCCTACCCAGTGTACCACTTCTCTTTCAAATTGGATTGAGATGTATTCAATTCTATTTTGATCTATTATTTAAAAAAAGTTGGACTGATGTGTTGATGGTTTGTTTTCCTGTCCCTTATTGCTGGAGGCAAATGAGGAGGCAGATGAGAGCAATAAATGATGCACTCTCCAAAATGGTAACAGTTGACTACACTGAATTCACAACTCAATATTTCTATCCATCTTTCTATGACAACTTAAATTCATATTTTAATCTAGAACTTTTATCTTTCTACTGGCCATGGACTGTAACAGGAATAGATCGTTATACCCGACATAACTAGAATGTTATGCAGAAGAGCCAGTATTTTTGTAGAAAAAGCACACTAAATAAAACAAAGACTCAGAAGATGATTACTTCTCATTGAACACAGACACAACTTAACAGAAATGGTGCAGGGAACTGAGCAGTTAGCATCTCAACTGGTGTTAAACTCAGTTTGGCTTCTTTATCTCTTTCTTCCCCACACAGAGGGCCTTTTGCACCTTTTACCAAGAAACAAAACTTAGCTAACAGAAAATGTCTCTTACTCAAGGCATTGGTTAATTATTTTCAGAATATATTTTGTTTTAGGCCAAGAAAATGTAGAAGAAGTTAAAAGATTGAACTTTTGAACTTGGAGCTAAATGTGTCAGAGCTTTATACATGATTACAATTACAGTATAATTAATTAAGTTTATACCATGGCGTTGTTGAATACTCGTTTCTGATTGACTTGAATGGCATTTTAAAACGTGCATTATTTCCCTATAATCAAACGTTATATTTGCACAGTAGAATTCAATGGCTGTAGTTCATTCTTACATGTTCTATGTTTAGCTGCTTTTGAAAGCAAAAGTTGAATTGAAAACATTACTGGCATTGCTGAATTCGATTTTCATAATAGCAAGCTAGTACAAATGGTTTGGTTAGCTAAACTAGAAAGTCTGTTTGTTTGTTTACCAAGGCAACTACTGTCGCTATCTAGTAAACTTACTAGCTGCTTCAGTGAATCTGGAACATTTTTCTACCGGCAAATTAACACATTTATACTGGTAAATGTGCTAAGTTACAGCCCCAGAATAAAAGGGATAATCAATTTGGGGCTCTATGCATTCTCTGGAAAAAAATGCAATGCAGTGGAAGGTTAGCTCCACTCTGCTAGGGAGTTATGGAACACATCTTTCACGTCGTTCATTATTTCCCACATAACAAATAGTCCCTAGTTGATTATCCCTTACATATTCTAGTGTGGCAGAAAATAACAAGTGAATTAAACTAGATGCTCCATCTCATACACTACATGACCAAACGTATGTGGACACCTGTTCTTTGAACATTTAATTTCAAAATCATGGGCATTAACATGGAGTTGGCCCCCCCTTTGCTGCTATGACAGCCTCTACTCTTCTGGGAAGGCTTTCCACTAAATGTTTGAACATTGCTGCGGGTATTTTCTTCCATTCAGCCACAAGAGCATTAGTGAGGTCGGGCACTGATGTTGGGCGATTAGGACTAGCTCGCAGTCGGCGTTCCAATTCATCCCACAGGTGTTCTATGAGGTTGAGGTCAGGGCTCTGTGCAGGCCAGTCAAGTTCTTCCACACCGATCTTGACAAACCATTTCTGTATGGACCTCGCTTTGTGCATGGTGGCATTGTCATGCTGAAACAGGAAAGGGCCTTCCCCTAACTGTTGCCACAAAGTTGGAAGCACAGAATTGTCTAGAATGTATGCTGTAGCGTTAAGATTTCCCTTCACTGGAACTAAGGGGCCTGGCCTGAACCATGAAAAAGATCCCCAGACCATTATTCCTCATCCACCAAACTTTACAATTGGCACTATGCATTCGGGCAGGTAGTGTTCTCCTGGCATCCACCAAACCTAGATTTGTCCATCGGACTGCCAGATGGTGAAGCGTGATTCATTACTCCAGAGAACGCGTTTCCACTGCTCCAGAGTCAAATGGAGGCAAGCTTTACACCACTCCATCCGACGCTGCTCGGCCAAGGAAACCCATTTCATGAAGCTCCCAACAAACAGTTATTGTGCTGATGTTGCTTCCAGAGGCAGTTTGGACCTCAGTAATGATTGTTGCAACCAAGGACAGACGATTTTTACCCGCTACACCAGGGCTGCCCAACCCTCTTCCTGGAGATCTACCATCCTTGGACTGAAAACCTACAGGACAGTAGATCTCCAAGAAGAGGGTTGGGCAGCCCTGCGCTACACGCTTCAGCACTCGGCGGCCCGTTCTGTAAACTTGTGTGGCCTACCACTTCGCGGCTGAGCCATTGATGCTCCTAGACGTTTCCACTTTACAATAACAGCAATAACAGCGCTCTAGCAGGGCAGACATTTTACGAACTGTCTTGTTGGAAAGGTGGAATCCTATGACGGTGCTACGTTAAAAGTCACTGAGATCTTCAATAAGGCCATTATACTGCCAAGGTTTGTCTATGGAGATTGCATGGCTGTGTGATCCATTGTATACACTTGTCAGTAATGGGTGTTGCTGAAATAGACGAATCAACTCATTTGATGGGGTGCCCACATACTTTTGTATATATATTGTATGTGCCCTCATAAACCAGTCCTGGTTGTTTTCTAGGCCCTTCACACAACACTGCCATTGTTTGCCTGGACTTACTACTTGATGATTTAGTAGAAGGATAGCACTGGCTGTTCTCAAACACAACAAAAATCATACAGGAATCATAGTGATCCCATCCTGACCTGGTTCGGTGTCAGATTCGAGGGAGACGGACGTAGTCCATCCTGCCTAAGCAGGTTTTACCCACAATCACCTTAGCAAGGAACCCTGTGTCTTCGTCTCCCTTCAGCCCTCTGACGGAGTAGTGGTGGGCTCGCTGGGAAAAACGGGCAAAGTAAATGCCATGGCTGTGACGGCTAGTGGGTCTCGCCACACTAGCAGTCTCTATTGCACTCCAAACTGCACACTCCACACTGCAACTGGATCCTGGACTTCCTGACGGGCCGCTCTCAGGTTGTAAAGGTAGGTAACAACATATCCACCACGCTAATCCTCAACACAGGGGCCCCTCAGGTGTGTGTGCTCAGTACCCTCTTGTACTCCCTGTTCACTCATGACTGCATGGCCAGGCACGACTCCAACACCATCATTAAATTTGCCGATGACACAACAGTGGTAGGCCTGATCAACGACAATGATGAGACAGCCTATAGGGAGGATGTCAGAGACCTAGCCATGTGGTGCCAGGACAACAACCTCTCCCTCAACGTGATCAAGACAAAGGAGATGATTGTGGACTAGAGGAAAAGGAGGACCGAGCACGTCCATTCTCATCGACGGGGCTGCAGTGGAGCAGGTTGAGAGCTTCAAATTCCTTGGTGTCCACAACACCAACAAACTAACATTGTCCAATCACACCAAGACAGTCGTGAAGAGGGCACAACACCTGTTCCCCCTCAGGAGACTGAAAATATTTGGCATGGGTCCTCAGATCCTCAAAAGGTTCTACAGCTGCACCATCGAGAGCATCCTTACTGGTTGCTTCACTGCCTGGTATGGCAACTGCTCAGCTTCCGACCGCAAGGCACTACAGAAGGTAGTTCGTACGGCCCAGTACATCTCTGGGGCCAAGCTTCCTGCTATCCAGGACCTCTATACCAGGCAGTGTCAGAGGAAGGCCCTAAAAATTGTCAAAGACTCCAGCCACCCTAGTCATAGACTGTTGTCTCTGCTACCGCACAGCAAGCGGTACCGGAGCATCAGGTCTAGGTGCAAGAGGCTTCTGAACAGCTTCTACCCCAAGCCATAAGACTCCTGAACATCTAGTCAAATAGCTACCCAGACTATTTGCAATGCCCCCTTCCCCCTCCCCCCTCCCCCCCTCTTTACACCAATGCTACTCTCTGTTGTGATCTATGCATAGTCAATTTCATAACTCTACCTACATGTACATACTACCTCAGCTAACCAGTGCCCCCGCACACTGATTCTGTATCGGTACCCCCCTGTATATTGTCTTGCTATTGTTATTTTACTGCTGCTCTTTAATTACTTTTTACTTTTATCTCTTATTTTTATCCATATTTTATTGAAACTGCATTGTTAGTTAGGGGCTCGTAAGTAAGCATTTCACTGTAAGGTCTACACCTGTAGTATTTGGCGCATGTGAGAAATACAATAGAATAGAAACTTCCCACTTGCTACCTGGTCGGCATAAACTGCATGCTGCAGTGCTCTCTCAGCGCACCCACACACACTTTAGGCCCTTCCCACCACTCACTCACTCAGCAACAGCCTGCCTCACTGCGTGATAGTCGCAGCAGACGGTCACAGTGAAATATATATATTTATGTTAAATGCTATGTGTGAACGCTGCGTGTAACAAATCCGGTATCAGGATAAATAAAAAGCAAGGTCTGCTAACTTTCTTTAATTATGTTAAATTAACACAAACAATGAATGGCAAATGCAATTTTCGTATATACGGGTTCGCTGTATCTCCGCGCAGGGTATAACAGGGAACTGGCAGGGAGTACGTAAACAGCTGTTCTTATACCGTGATGACGTAGTTCCAACGCGTCTGTTGGCCTATCACAGTAGAGGCTGAGCGCGGTTTAGACTTTGCTCCGCCTTTGCTGGCCCTCGGACTTGTCCAAGTCCCTTAGTGCTGTCCTTTGTCCACATCTGGTTGCTGGGTAGATTAGCTCCGTCTTGTGTCTGTCAATTCTACACTGAAACAGTTCCTAATATGGTATTGTCCAGTACCCTACCCTCCCTGGTTGGCTTAGAGAGATGCACCCCTCCCCTCTCCAGATGGACCACAGCTTTTATGACCTGTGTTGGTCAGTCCTTACACACATCTGTATTGTTTGTGTGTGTGTAACAAAACAATATGGTAGCAGGCTATAGTGCATAAACATAAATCCTAACATATGGCGGCCGTGATGTGACTTAGAAGTAGCCCGCAACCAATACATTTTAAACCGCGACAATGTTTTCAAAGTAGCCGAAATGACAACCCTGTATGTGTCAAATTCCCGCAGTTTCACCCCCAAAAAAGGAAAACGCCCGCCCGAAAGACAGACACGTGATGTTGATTGATACAAGTTGGGTGAAGGTTGTTGTTTGTAATATGTCTATAATTTGTTTGTTGTATTGTTTTATGTAATAGGCTACTTTAGCCTGCACTACATGGCTCAATGTTATATAAACAAAACACTTTCCCCCAGTAGCTAGAATTGAGTATTAATTGAATATTAATGTGCATGGATGCTGTTGTGCTACTACCTATTGTTTAGGCGTAGATGCGTGTCAGGTAACGTTAAGCTTGCTAGCGTTCTTACTCCTCTATTTAATTGTGGTGTTATTTGAGGTAGCCTAGGAATAACGCTGAATTTATTTGATGAGGATGTATGTGAGGATGTATGTATATGAATGTGCGTCAAAGCTACAGTTATCCCTGTTTTGACAGTGCAATTTT
Organism: Salvelinus fontinalis; assembly: GCF_029448725.1. Lineage (NCBI taxonomy): Eukaryota > Metazoa > Chordata > Actinopteri > Salmoniformes > Salmonidae > Salvelinus > Salvelinus fontinalis. The sequence continues at coordinate 18,268,581 of NC_074673.1, read as the reverse complement.
CTGAATTTAGTTTTGTATTATAAAACAATGTGACTGTAAATGAAATAAAGTGTTCATGACCGCCATTGCATGATTTTCTATTTTGACAGTGTGTTTCTTATTGAAGCAGGCCTAATGGAAGACATTAATCAGGTGATCTGCCAAGGAAGTGGAGAACCGTAGCCCAGCTGTCAAACTCAAGATCCATGTCTGTCCTCCCTTAGCCAGGCAACTCCCACCACCCCAGCACATGTCTCCATACCAAAAGCAGGACACCCCACCATCCTAACACCAGAGCTTATCCCAGGAGACCCCATACAGCTATGGCTCTATCCTCCCAGCAGCCTCCACTCAACACCAGACAGGTCCGACCTCCAAAAACAGCTCCAACAACCAGGCAGGTCCAGCAGCCAATGACGGCTCCAAAAACCAGGCAGGTCCGGCAGCCAATGACGGCTCCAAAAATCAGGCAGGTCCGGCAGCCAAAGACGGCTACCACAACAATTCCGGTCCGGCAGCCAAATACGGCTCCCACAACAAGGCAGGTCCGGCAGCCAAATACGGCTCCCACAACAAGGCAGGTCTGGCAACCAAATACGGCTCCCACAACAAGGCAGGTCTGGCAACCAAATACGGCTCCCACAACAAGGCAGGTCCGGCAACCAAATACGGCTCCCACAACAAGGCAGATCCGGCAACCAAATACGGCTCCCACAACAAGGCAGGTCTGGCAACCAAATACGGCTCCCACAACAAGGCAGGTCCGGCAACCAAATACGGCTCCCACAACAAGGCAGGTCCGGCAACCAAATACGGCTCCCACAACAAGGCAGGTCCGGCAACCAAATACGGCTCCCACAACAAGGCAGGTCCGGCAACCAAATACGGCTCCCACAACAAGGCAGGTCCGGCAACTAAAGACGGCTCCAACAACCAAAAACATATCTAAAACCCAGAACCAGAGGGCTTCCAGTGCCCATAAGGTTAAATGCCCTAAATCCTCCTGTGCCCAGCAGAAGCAGCCCAGAGTACCCAAGCCTGGGGGCTCTGTCCAACCTGTGACCAATAATGTCAAGCCCCAACTGAGATCCCAGCCCCAGAGACCATATACACGGTCCCAGCACAGACACCAGCCACAGGCCCAGTGTCCACAGCCCTATTCCATCAAAACTCGATCCTCCACCCGAAGCTCAGCTAAGACTCCCAACTGCCCTTCAACCAAACCTAAGCCTTCCATTCCACCTAAATCTAATTCGCCCAAAACTGCCAACCTCATTTCCCGGCACAACGCCTGGAACATGCCCCCATGACACCACCCCCAGTCATATGAGAGCATTATGATCTGTGATCACTTCCTGCTGGGGTACTGCCGCAAGAGGGAGAGGTGCCACCTGTACCACACGCAGTACCCCTTCCACTGGCAGCTGAAGAGGACTGACACCCCGGTGTGGGTCAGCCTGGAACCCAGCTGAAAGCAGAACATTGGTTCTGTGACCCGGATAAGGAAAGGGTCTACCTGACACATGGGTGAGTGAGTGGCACGAGGTAGATGTTGCCTTCCTCCACAGATCTTCAGATGACCCTGGCCTATATCCCGATTTCTAACCATGAGAAAATGTCTGGCCCTGTATCAATGGTAAGGGGCAACTTCTACCTTATCAGAGTGGGTATAGTTAACAGACTTGAGCTAATTACTTGAGGTTGGAGCTTGCAGCTTTAGGATTATTCCATTGATTCCTTTAAAATGGGTAGCTAAAGTATTTGACCCAGGTCTGATGGGTAATGGTAATGTTATGTGAAGGAATGTAAGTCTTTCCTCTCTTAATAATCATTCACATTTGAAAAGAAAAGAACTACTCCCTCAGACAGCTCTTCTTCTAGGACTCTCAAGGACCAACTCTGCCTGAACTTTGTCTCACTGATGGTGGAGAATTCCACTGTGTACAGCCAAGTCAGGAGGCTGTCCAACACCACTGGCCCAGAGCTGAACCCTCACTTCCCAACACAGTGGCGCTTTTCTTCTGGGAATCTGACTTTGGCTGGGAAGCCTATGGCGAAGTGTGTCCCACCCACCAAACTCAGTTCTCCCTCTTGTGGTGTTTTTACTTCATGTTTGGTGTGATGAAGTGAAAGTCTACTTGCCATCTCAAATTTGACAAAGCAATTTTCATTTGTTTAGAGAAGTTCTTAGCCCTCAGTCTGTAGATGGCTTTCGTCTCTTCCTTTCCTTGATGACCTCTGATGGATGAAATGGATTGCTAGAACATGTCCTGACCTTTGAAGTGACCTATGACTCCTTTGGAGTAGATTGACTCTAATAACGGATACTGGATCAGCTATTTAAGCAAATGTCTACTGGTCTACAGAACTAGGGCTAGTAAAATCTACAGAACTAGGGCTAGGGAAATCTACAGAACTAGGGCTAGGGAAATCTGTTTCTAGATCTGTGGTTTGGGGCTGACTTCATCCTCCTCCCCTGTACCACCTAGTTGAACCTTGAGCTCATGCTGGACTGTCTTAGTAAGGGTCAGGACAGCTGCTGGCTGGGTAAAGACTGGGCCTGTGTAAATCTCAAGATGCTTACCGAGAAAAAGTTCATCAGACTCCACCCACCGCATCAGATGCAGACCCACCTTCCGCTCGCCAGACTCCCTAAGACAACACCTCAGGTACAAGCATGCAGTCAGTTACACGTTGCACTGGATTTCAATGTGGATGTTGTTCATACTGTCTTTCATTTTCATTGCCTTGAGATGTGAAAATCAATTTCAGCGTTAACAAGACAATGTGAATGTGAATCTCCTAGGACACTCCCAGTTGGACAGGTAACCCTCCCCAGTCTTGAGGTGGACCCTATGGATAATTTCAGCTGCCGGTACACACTGATGTGGACCCTGAGTCCAGGGAACCCCTTTTCCATGCTGGAGGTTCCTCCTGGGCCGCTGGTTTACAGGACGGTTCACGACCTGTTCCACAGAACCATGCCAGAGAGCCAGGCCCAGATCACCTTCCATTGGGACATGTATAGAATGTAAGACTTGCCTTATAACATTCGGCATTTCAAATACATTAAATTGATTCCAATGGAGGGTTGTGTTGTTTTGTGTTTTCCAGGCAGAAGCAGCACATGGAGGACACGCAGGACAATTGTAGCGTGCTCCTGGAGAGACACCTGTTCCATGGAACATGCGAGAGCGCCGCCATGGACATCTGCCGACAGAACTTCGACCCTCGTGTGGCGAAACCCACTAGTCATTACGGCCGTGGCGTTTACTTCGCCCATGAAGCTTTTCGGTCCCGCCTCTACTCCATCAGAGGGCTGGGAGGAGACTTTACAGACTGTGGGTTCATGTTCCTGGCTAAGGTGCTTGTGGGTAAAGCCGGTGTAGGAAAGATTGACTATGTCCTTCCCCCTCGACTCCACAAACCCAAGTCAGGACGGCATCACTACGATTCCTGTGCGGATCAGAAGCATCCTACGATATTTGTGTTTGACAACAGCCAGTGCTACCCCTACTACCTCATCAAGTACAAAGTCCTGGCAATCAATCGCAGTGCTGTGTGAAGGGCATATAAAACATAACCAGGAAGGGTTTAGGAGGGCACATTATTTTGGATGGAGTATTGTTCACTTTACACTTATTTACATTTTCACTCAAAATTGGACAGCCAGTTACTTGCGACACTGAAATGTACTATAACAATGTTCAATTAACTATTAGGTCAAGAGTTCAAGACTTGTGGATTGATTGGTTTCTTTTGTTGCCTTTTAATTTAAGTCACTCAACATTTAGTCTATTTGTAGAACTATAATGAAAACAATGTTAGACATGTTCTTTCTTTTGGTAAAAGGCCCTCTGTGGAAGAAATGGATAAAGAAGTCAAACTCTTCCTAACAGCTAAATTTCTTCCATCATCTCTGTTAAGTTGTCTGTGTTCAATGAGAAGTAAAATAAACTTTATCTGATACCTTGTCATTCTTTTCACTGAAAATCCATTAGATGCAATGCATTACAGCTGATCATAGTCAATAAACCAATGTAAATTGATAACTGAGTTTTGTATGAATTAAATATTCTGAAACAGTGGTGGCCAAAGTGTATAAATTGTGCAGTTCTGATTGCCACATCTCAGAGCTTCTGTGCCCTCTTGTGGAGAAATATCCCACTCCGTAGTCATGGTTGATCAAGTTTGTAATTTATCCAGTTGACATATCTTTTGTGACGGTTTAGTGTATGTTTGTGCATTTTAAATATTAACTTTGCTATCAATTCAGTTTGTTACTGTGATTTGCATCTGCTCTAAACATTCTCACTTATCTGGATAGTTACAAAAATAAGGATTAAATGTTCTATTAACTGCTCTAATAAATCTTGTAAAATTCACAAATATGTAGGGTTCTTACTATTCATATTTTAGCCTGGAGAGAGCTGGACTGAGGGAGAGATGGTAGCTAAAATAACTGCAGTCAGTCAGGTGAATAAGTTCATCTTGACACCTTTATTCCTGTCCTGCTGCACAGTTGCCATTTTGTTAAAGAGTAAATACATCTTAAATAGTTAAAACAGTTGATATTTTCACAATCAAACTTCCAAACCCACATCCTCTCTCACATGTTCACACTACAAGCAAGCCCTTTTTGGTTTCAGTCCTTGGGCAAAACCCCCCAATGTCCATGTTTTTGTCCCCAAAAGTCTCCCTTCAGACATGATTACCGATGGCCTGCTGGTCTTGTATTCCTCAATGACAATTGATGTCCAGTTTCTAAGCATTTACCTTTAGATGTGTGCCCATAACTGCCAGTCAGTCAAAGCACAGAGTATAGACAGACAAGGGACATTGTGTGAGATGTAGAATATAACAGCCAACTATAGTTCAGACAAGTGTACAGTTCACATCTAACACCAGAGGTCTACTTGATAAACAAGTTACATAGCAGGTCTGATTTGTTTAACATTACACAGTAGATCACTATGGGGACAAAGATCTACATTTGTTTAAGATTGGCTATTTATTTTTCAAGGTACAGAGTATCTTTACGGTTATGGAGTGCCCTATACTAATACAACACAAATAATATTTTCTGTTAAAAACACTTTTTTTCAGACCCCAAAATCATCAACAATAAATTGAGAATAAAACACACAGAAGACCAACATCATCCCTGAATCCCTCAGAGCTCCAGAATATAATCTGTGGTCCACACAACACAGTAGAGGTGTTCCACCCAGACCGAGCCAGAAAAGGTATAGTGGCTGTTGTCGGAGGTAACGGTCAAGCCTGTGTGCAGTGTCTTCATCAACAGACCCCTTCATCCCCTGGGTCCAACATATGAAGGGTAGCAACCCAGGAAAGGTGAGATGATCTTGGGGAGTATTGTCTGACTGCAGGTCCCTCATGGTGAAGGGAGCAGGTCAAAAAACTCTTACATTCCAACTGGTGTAATTGTGTTCAGGTAAGATGGGGGTAATTCAGAAGAGAGTGTTTGTTGGAGGGGGGCAGCTCCTGGAAAACCACATACAAGAGCACGTACTGTACGTATACTAAGGAACACCACTCACATGTATGATAGCAGCAAAAAGTCAGTGAAATTAAGCATTTCTAGCGACAGAATAAAGTGATTATTTTCCAATGTTAAGGTCTATCTTCTAGACAAGAGGTCAAGGTGTTGGCTTTGACTGAAGTCTAATGAGGCATCAATGTACAGTATATGGGTCACTGTGGCTGAACTGTGGGGGTAAGTACCTTCAAAAACAGGGAGGGGGAAATAAAAAGCCAGTGGCTCTTATACGGTAAAAAGAACAGTTATTGAATTAAGATTGCCATAATTAAACAAACTTAGTTTGGACTAACACACACAAAAACCATGAGCTAATGAGACAGGGCATGCTGTACAGAATCTTATCTGGTTGGACTGTTTCAGAGTTAGTGTTTCCTCATGTCTGTTAGTCAAGGGAAAGATAAACAAATCCCAGAAGGAGCAAATCTCCAATCGCCACCAGTGATTCACAACAGTTATCCACAGAGGAAAGCAGACACAGACCACCACAGAAACACCTGCTTCAGGTGTTCACTACTCTAAGGCATGAAGTACTAGTTAACAAATAATAAGGCAAGTTAAACAGGACCAAGCAGTGTTCATTTGTATTGGCAGCCCTATGCTGTGGTTAGTGTTGTAGAGAGCGCAAACGCTAGTAGGTCTACCTACACATATCTGGATAAGAGCGTCTGCTAAATGACTAAAATGTAATATTGAGAAATATCACAAGAGAACCCCTAAAATGAAGAACGTTTTTCCGCTGACTTTTCTTGCAAATGAAGTTGGCTCGTACATGACTAGCTTGAATCAAATTATCTTCTTAGGGAGCCAAAGATCCAACTGAGGCAGTAGAATGGGGGAGAAGGTTCTTTTATGAGGCCAAAACAGTTTTATCCCACATATTTCCAGTAATTTAAGGCAGGTCTTGTGCATTAGAATTTCAATTTCACACATTTCATCCTGGAACATAAGATACAAAGGCGAGACATTTCTAGACATTCCTGTTTCCTGAGCCTTGAAAACACAGTGAGGACCGATACTTACAAATCTAGAAATGTCAAACTATACTAAACAACATACAGTTGTCTAAGCAAAGGAATAGGAAAGAAATTAATGCCACCAGTGTCTTAAAATAGCACAATCTCAAAGGGTATTTTGTTCCACTTCCCTGAAAGGCTGTGCAAGAAGAATCTTTAACTACATAACCATCCCATGGTAAATAATGGCACTGCATGGACCAAGGAATGACATTCGTCTCCCATCCTTCCAACTATCATTCCGCCAAACCTTGAAGGCAACAGCAAGTAAAATATCCCTCATGTACCCCTCCCTTCTCCACCCAAGAAATACAAGCAAATAATAAATAGGGATGAGAGAGATGGTTTATTCCCAATTCTTAAACCTAGTCAGACAGTAAACATTCCTATTGCACCAGAACCTACAATATCCATTACTATATTAATCCACAAAGAGAACTCTTTAGCACACTGACATGTGCGCGCACACACACGTCTGTGGGGGAAGGAAATGGCACTCTGGGAAAATGAGTCCATCCATCGGTCTGATCCACAGCCATGCCCACGTAAGGGCCCGAATAAGGACTTCCTCACGGTGACAGGTCTTAAAATAGCAACAGCCCATCACACGAAATAAACATCCTGGCTTACTTTACAGTGCCGAGTATGATCACCTTCAAAACCTTCGATCACAAAAAAGTCACTTTAAAAAAAGGTGTAAAAAAAATAATTGGGTTTGACCGCTAGACTAACCGTAAAAATAAGAAATCCTATCTGGCGTGTCTTGTCATGCTCCGTCCCCATATTTGTATCCGTAATAATGAGGTTACAATGAGGTTACTGCAGAGCCCCTCTAGAGAGGAACAAGGAGGCTGGGGGGAGGTTAAATTAGGGATGGGGATTTAGGCTACTACTGTCCAGTCTTTTCAGGGGGTCAAATGTAAAATCAGGGTTTTGAGGTGTTGGTGAAGGGGACTCACCAGGGATTGGATTGGTGACACCTCTCTTTAAGACCAGTGTTGAGACTGTAAAACAATAACTTAGCAGGAGCTCATTGGAGCTGCCCAGCATGATCACACTGGTGAGAAACAGTCATTAGTGGTGTTGCTCTGGCAGACATGGACTCAAAGAGGGGACAGACAGCCTAGTCTAGCATGTCATGGCCTGGCAGGGGCAAGATCCCCCTCTCCCCAATGTCTATGGTACAGTCAGCCTGGTGGTGCATCTGCTTTTCTTAGACTGTACTCTTCAGTTTCAAAGTTTGTTGTTGTTTCATCCTCCACCATCATTCTTTAAGTCCATTCTGCCACTAGGTCCACTCCTCACCCCGAACTGGTAACCTGTGGGAGAGAAGCATAAATTATTAAGACATTGTGTAAGGATTCAGTGACTCTTTGCTGTGAACGATGTTGTTGATTATGCTTGGGATAAAGTTGATAATGGGCTGAGTTTCTGAACGACCTCCATCACGACACCACACAGCGGCAGCTCATGCAGTCCTGTCCACTCTCATCCGGAGGGTTGAGCTTCCTCAGCTTGTGCTGCCTGATCTCTCTCACTAGCGTGTAGAAGGCGTCCTCTACCCCCTGCAAATAAACCAAACACACAGTCAGAACAATCTGCAAAACGGTGGGCATTACATATTTACAAGTTCGTAAACTTGATGGCCATCAACAATATAAGTTCTGTGTATTTGTAGAAAATGTTCCCAGCACTGCACACACACACACATATATATATATAGCACTGAGGGACACGCACTGCTCTCCCTGTGTGTGTGTGTGTGTGTGTGAAAGAGTACCTGTCGTGTCTTGGCAGAGGTCTCGATGTAGGGAATTCCGTAGCTGCGGGCCAATTCCTGTGCTTGCCGCGTGTCCACAGTACGCGATGGGAGGTCACATTTATTACCCACCAGGACCATGGGCACGTCGTCAGAGTCTTTCACACGTTTGATCTGTTCCCTACAGGAGGACAGAAAGACACTGGTCAGTTCCCTGCTTGGTTTAACTCGTTTCTTCAAATATGAGGACCATACTCGACATTACATGGGCCTTAAACTACAGGAACTACCATTTAGAATAACTGTAGTAGTATGTAACTACTTGTACATATACCCAGTGATGTGGTGGTGAAAATAGGTGGGTAAACTCTGATCGGTGTGAAAAAAAGTTACGCTCACTATAGTTTCAATTAATTTTTCCGCAAAGTGTGTTTACCCTCCACTACACCAAGTTTATTATAGTAAATTGAAACGAATCATGAACAAACAATTCAGTAAACTGATATAAAAAAAAATAACAAACACATTTGAAAAACTAAAACTGTACTGAAACTATTATCTTTGACTCCAAAACTAGCTAAAATAAAATAAAACCCATCATGAATTAAAAAACAAAATGGGATTTTCAAGCCTTTGGAGGGGGCTTTCAAGATACTTAATCTGGCGGGTAAATCCATCCAGGAGGTGGTGATGTTTCAAATAGGCCTAGTTTGTGCATCACCATCACTAGCTAAATGGAAAAATTGGCTAGGTATCTAGTTTGATTCTTAAACCATTGGATTGGTGTAAACCTGTCCAAGAGAATTTCTTTCCATCATATTTCTTGCACAAGTCTCAGCGCTATTCCTTTTAAATCCAAGTCACATTGAGATGGTTTAATTGATCAATTAAACCTAACCTATAGCCTGACCCATTACCTTATGCATTACCGCCGCTCAGTTGCAAGAAGTGACATCCCAAAAAACTATACAGCACACACATGGTTCCTAGCCTCCCTCACATGCTTTCTGTCCCCAACAGTAAAACTAAATAGAAATATTGCTATACAACTAAATAAAAAATAGCAAATCAGGTCTGAAAACAAATGGAAACCCAAATGAATTTAACAATCAGAAAACAAATAAATAAAAACAAACTATAATAAGCTTGCTCTGTACATATCCACCTGTAACACCATCATACCACAACTAATGTATTTTGTAAAGTGTTGCCACAATCAATTCCCAAGGAAGGAACGGGGTGTTCGTGGGTCATTTCACCCTTATGTATTTGGATCCTACCTCCCTCTCCTTCTCTCCATAATCAACACCACAGTCAGACACTAACGGCTGTGCTGTACTGCTGGAGGAGGGATGGGGCAGCAAACAGCATGATCTCATCTCTCCAGCATCCATCTAGCCAGCAGGCCAGGGGAGTGTGAGTGTGTGAGGGGAGTGGGTCAGATCTGTTTGGAGATCTCTCAGCACAGTCACAAGCAGGACAGTGAACCGGATGTATGATTTCTAGCGGTGGTGTTCTAGGTTGTCGTGCCTGGCACGCGCATGCCCAATGTCTGTGTATATATGAGGAAATGGATGGGAAGGCAGTGAACAGAATGAGCTAATCACTTAAGCAAGCAGCCAGTCAGATGACTGCGTGACGGGACCAAATGGACTGGGTCAGATCTATACATCAACCCCTCAATTCACCTTCACCACCTAGCAGCAATACCCAATGCAAGCCTAGTGGAGAGATGGAGAGAGACGGGGAGTGGAGAGATGGAGAGCGACGGGGAGTGGAGAGATGGAGAGCGACGGGGAGTGGAGAGATGGAAAGCGACGGGGAGTGGAGAGAGAGAGACAGGGAGTGGAGAGAGAGAGAGACAGGGAGTGGAGAGAGAGAGAGTGGAGAGAGAGAGAGACGGAGTGGAGGCAGAATAGATTATCATCATCTCCGTCTGGAATTCTTGCCTCCCTCTGTGTCATTGGGAGTGTTCCTCCTCTGCTCTACTCTCCTCCCTCCGTGTCATTGGGAGTGTTCCTCCTCTGCTCTCCTCCCTCCATTTCATTGGGAGTGTTCCTCTGCTCTACTCTCCTCCCTCCATGTTAATGGGAGTGTTCCTCCTCTGCTCTCCTCCGGTCTAATTGAGGCCGGATCGATTTCATGCAGCGTGCTGTAATCACTCCAAGGCGGAAGGCTAAGCTTTCTATAGCTGTGTTAAATGCTAAGGCATGACATCACCCAGCTAGTTACTGCAGAGAGCTTTCACACAAGACAGCCATGACCCCCCACTGTCACATACAGCCCTCTGGCCGGTCAGACACACACACACCTGTACTGGTGAATGTCCTCGAAGGACTTGGTGTTGTTGATGGCGAAAACACAGAGGAAGCCCTCCCCTGTCCTCATGTATTGGTCCCTCATAGCGCTGTACTCCTCCTGACCTGCAGTGTCCAGGATGTCCAGCAGACACGTCTCCCCATCAATCACCACCTGCTTCCTGTATGAGTCCTGAAGGGGGGGGGGGGGACATCCTCCAGTTACACTGCTACAGACAGACTGCCGACTGATTCGCTACCCAAGTGTGCACTTGCTCACTCCTGCTTAAGGATTTAAAATTGGTTTGGTGTGTAAGGATGTTTGTAAGTTAAACGGAACTGTGGCTGTGGACCAATTTAACAAACTCAACCCCTGGTGCACTAAATTAACATACAAACCATCTGTAGGGCATTCATTCACTGCTGTACAATGTAGAGAAAAACCGGTCAATTCAAGAGGGTGCTATGAAATGAATGTCAAAAACATATTTGACTTTGCCCAATGTCATTATAAATTACACAGCACTAAATCATTAGATTGTTCTCTACAATATTATAAACCTAATATATTTGTACTTGACCATATTGATGAAATAAGAACGTTAATTTGCTGTGACCGTTGCTAGTTTAGACTGTGCAGCTCTTGGTTGTATCTCTTCCATATTTGGCGTTGTGAGGTGGTACAATTTGGAGGCGTTTCCACTGGTTGGACAAATCAAAATCAACTTGATACCCTTGTCATTTTCACCTGCAGATTCTTGGCTTTCATTGCCTATATTGGCGATCACACTACATTGAGACGGGTTGTTTCAATGGCAATTTAAAGGGAGAGACAAAAACAGGAAAAGATCGTCTTCGCGGAGGGTGAATACTGAAATTCAGCCTCTTAGTATTGTAAATAAATATATATTTAGTCCTTCTTTCGTTTTTTATTCAGCGGATTTCATTTAGAAAAAGCCCATGTTTTCACATGCGAACCTGCAGCCACTAGTTGGCATGTAACTTCAACTGACAAGCTGAGCGCCTTTACAAGCTGGCCACACCGCTCGGGTCGCATGCGCGAGTGTAGATTTGTATTATTATTTTTGTTTTTTTTACACATACATATTATCCAATCATTGCACCCACACTGCTCATGAGCGTCTGCGTAGCCAGGATCTAAAATAGAACTTGCTTCTATTTGTGACGCTCAACGCGCTGCAAGTCATGCCTCTCCCATCTCTTCATTGGCATATACCCACGTGCCATCACCTCAATGATTTTTTGGAGCATATACCCACGTGGGTGAATGAAAGATGAACTGAGGTTCACAGTCTAGTTGGTGGTGGTAATGCACCTTAAAATAAAGTTGGTTGCCAACAACCATATAAAGTCCAAAGAAGAAGCAGCCTGAAGGAGGAGAGATTACTAGAAACAGTTGGTTTACCCTTTTATCTGTGGATTAATTGTCAGAGTTGAAGACCTTGTGCATTTCAAGTAAAATAACAACCCAATGTTTATATCCAATTTAGACAGCAAGCTAGCTAGCAACAGCAAGCTAGCTAGCAACAGCAAGCTAGCTAGCAACAGCAAGCTAGCTAGCAACAGCAAGCTAGCTAGCAACAGCAAGCTAGCTAGCAACAGCAAGCTAGCTAGCAACAGCAAGCTAGCTAGCAACAGCAAGCTAGCTAGCAACAGCAAGCTAGCTAGCTAAATTGCCATAAATGTTTAATGCTTTTCGACTTGTCCCCAAGTTAATATAATTGGTTCAGAGTTTGTTTTGATATTTCAACCTGTGTCCTGATTACGTCTGGTGTGGGGGGACAAAATCAACTTGCGCGTGTGCGGTCTGGTCAGCATGTTAGAGTTCTATTGAGCAGTCAGCACTTCATGATCATTCCAGTGATGACATTAAATTCACTCTAAACATGCTAAATTCTCAGAGTAAATCTTCTGTAACATTTGAACCATATATGGTAGACATGGGTTTCGGATTATTTATTTTCTGAATTCTCTATGGAATAGACACATTTGTATGAACCTTGAATGAATGAATCATTTTATGGGTGAACACCCTACAATCTGTAATGAATGAATCCTTTTGTGGGTGAACACCCTACAATCGGTAATGAATGAATCCTTTTATGGGCGAACACCCTACAATCTGTAATGAATGAATCCTTTTGTGGGTGAACACCCTACAATCTGTAATGAATGAATCCTTTCATGGGTGAACACCCTACAATCTGTAATGAATGAATCCTTTTATGGGTGAACACCCTACAATCTGTAATGAATGTGCTAATGAAGTATTAGCTGAAATCCATTGATGCGTGTTCAATATACTAACTAACCAACCATTTACACATGTCTCTTGACTAGGCTTAAAGCATGAGTCTGGATCTGGGACCTGATTGATAATCTCTCTCACACACAGGCACACATGCGTGCTGTGTGACTAGCCATGCTGTGTGACTGGCCATGCTGTGTGACTGGCCATAGAAGAGGTAGTGGTATCAAAGGGGGCAGAGTTGCAGGGCCAAGGTTAAGTGTCCCAACACACAGACACAGGGTGCAGGGTCTGTGTGCTAGTGCATAGGGGCCAGGAATGCACACACAAAAAGGACATTGTCTGGCCAGAGGCAGGCGTGGTGACAAAGAGAGAGAGAAGAGAAAGCAAACTCTTGTTCCCTCTCGGTCTTTAAAAATATCTTATAGTGAACTGAGAGGAACTAAATTAGGAGTAGCGGTGTAGTAAAAAATGTTTAAAAAACTTATAATAACAAAAAAAAAAAATCGGACATTTGGAGAATTTAATTGATAATGAGTAGCCTGTTTGGTAATGAGATCTGGTAGTTAAGTGGTCTCTCCAGTGAGCCAGTAGTCACACTAGCCTACTTTACTCTGTTCACTATAGACCAGGGGAGGGGCCACATTAGCATGACATCAACCACAGCTCTGGAAACGCGCACACACATTTGGGCTCCCGAGAGGCGCAGTGGTCTAAGGCACTGCATCTCAATGCTAGTAGAGTCACTACAGACTAGGGATGCACGCTATATCGGTAAGCATATCGGAATATTAACGAAAAATGCCAACATCGCCCGATGTCTAGTTTAACAGCGCTGTGCAAAACCGATGTCAAAGCTGATGTGCATACCTATATAACGTAATGACGGCACGAAAAATACAGAGGTACACGTGCAACACAGCATTCCTAACCTAGCCCACATCTGCTGTGTGGATTTATTTTGAAGTTTCAAAGGAAAATATGCAACATTTGTGCTGCTATTATTACCTGAGGGGAGAAAGTGAAATCTTTCAATACCACAAACCTAATTACAAATTTAAAAGTGCATCACCCAAAAGTAGAAGAAAAAAACTAAGCGCACACTCCCAACAACTAAACAAGTTCAAGTCGAGCAGTCATTTGAAAGAGTAAGAACATTTCAGCGAGACAACTCAAAGGCAAAATCCATTAACACCAAGATAATGGAATTCATTGCCCTTGACAATCAACTGTTCTCTGTTGTGGATGATGTTGGCTTTCGCCGACTGGTCGAGCACCTTGTAGGCGCTATTTTTCAGATGTTGCCCTACCGGAGTTACACAGTATTGTTGAAACGCACATCCTTGAGCTACTTACTATGGGCGTCACTGCTATTAGCTTTACGACTGACATTTGGACCAGCGATGTCAGCCCCATGAGCATGCTGAGTCTGACAGCACAGAGGGTCGACGAGGATTTCATACTGAGGAAAGCCATATTGCATGCTCAAGAATGTGCTGGTTCTCATAACGCTGCTGCCATTTCAATGGCATTTGAGAACATGTTTGAAACCTGTAAACATGAACACACTCCTAGCGCTATTTGAACAACTGACTCAAGAAATAAGCTAATCAACTGCGTCTGCAGCAGACGTGATACCCTCTGTCATGGCATTGAAACGTCTGCTCAACAAAACCCCACAGTCTGTATCGGCAGTTAAAACTTGCAAAAGTACTCCACTAGAGGCTGTGAACAAGCGAGTCGGTGGGTACAAGGACCGCTACTTCAATGCAGACAAGAAACAGGGATTACGTGAAATGTTAGACACAGCTGGACAAGATGGAAATGGACACAGTGACAGTGCGCACTGAGGAAGAGAGGCTACGGACAGACAGCTGAAACTTGTATGATGAAATCCTGGTTGAGAATGAAACGACTGAAAAACAAAACAGCACAGCAAGTAAGTGAAAGAAATAGGTTTTGATTATGTTTTACTGGTAATGAGGACATATGTAAATGCCAAAAAAATAACTTTGTGGTCAGTGTGTTTGTTTCAACAATTTAACTGTACAATAATTGCTAAATAAAAACGCCACAAAAATTTGAAATATCGGTTACCGGTAGCAGTTTTTTTGGCAAGGAAAATATTGGATATCGTATCGGGCAAAAAAATGTAATGTCAGTGCATCCCTACTAGAGACCCTGGTTCGATTCCAGGGTGTATCACAACAAGCCGTGATTGGGAGTCCCATAGGGCGGCACAAAATTGGCCCAGCATCGTCCGGTTTAGGGATTGGCCAGGTTAGGCGGTCATTGTAAATAAGAATTTGTTCTCAACTGAATTGCCTAGTTACATTTTAAAAATTCACAGTACATACCTCTATGGTGGGGTCGTATTCATCCACAAAGTGGTTCTGGATGAGCTGGATGGTGAGTGCACTCTTCCCCACACCTCCAGCCCCCACCACCACCAACTTGTACTCCGTCATCCTCACTGCTCCTCACACACACTGCTGTGAGAGAGAGAGGAGAGAGCAGCAGATAGGAGGGGTAGAGGGAAGAGAAAGGTTCATACATTTGACCATATTTTCTGTTCTTAGATGTCTATTCATTGGCACGTGTTCTGTTTGACATTAGCTTCCCTGAACTCCTACCTCACTATTCTGTTAACCACCACCTCTGCCCAGAGGTGAGATGTGTATGTGTGTTTAGAGCAGCTGAGTTTGAGTCCCTCTTAGAGGAATGTCAAATGTGCTGAAGGTACTCAATGTTCCAATCCACTCCCACACAACACGAGAGAGAGAGAGAGAGACACAGAGAGGGAGAGGTTTGACACAGAGTGCTCCTCATTGATGCCTACCTCACAAATCGGAAGCCTCGTGTTTTTTATACAGCATAGAGGCGCTGTTTCTCTGAAAGCATGTGTGTAGCACGTGAGCAGAGCATTTGAATAGCCCCTTAATGACAGTTGAGTACGATGCTTCTTCTGGTTACTGATAGGCTTGCGCCCATCAAGAAACTGACTGTTAGACCTGCCAAATTCCCCCATGGATAGATGATTAGTTGAAACTGTATGGCTGAGAGGGATGAGGCAAAGGGAATAGCAAATAGGTCTGACAACAGAGGACTGGCAAACATACAGTAAATTGAGAAATCATGTAACTAAACAAAAATAAGAAACTATACTATGGAACAAAGATAAATTATATAAAAGAATGATTGTAAAACACTCAAGTACTTCACATGAAATTCCAGGTAAAAAACCTAACTACGCTCCAACCGTCGTCATTGAGGCAGATGGCTTGTTCATAACAAAACCCTTTCATATTGTCAACCACTTTAATACATTTTTTGTTGATAAGTTAGCTAATATTAGGCATGACATACAAACAACAAATACTGGGCCTTCATATTCATGCATAACGGACCAAATAACGAAAGACGAGCACTGTAGTTGAGTTCCACAAACGGTGTGGAAGAGGTGAAAACTACCTGGTACCAACAACCTGGATGGTAAATTGCGGAGGTTGGTAGCGGAATACATTGTGACTCCTGTTTGCCACATCTTCAATTTTAGCCTCGAAAACAGTGTGTGCCCTCCGACATGGAGGGAGGCAAAGGTCATTCCACTACCCGAGAATAGCAGAGCACCCTTTAATGGTTCAAACAGCCAACCAATCAGCCTGTTACATGTGCTTAGCAAACTTTCAGAAAAAAATTGTTTGATCAAAGTTATTTTATAGAAAACTAATTAACAGACTTTCAGCATGCTTATAGGGAAGGGCACTCAACATGCTCGGCACAGACACAAATGACAAATAAATTTATATTAAGAAGATTATGGGAGCGTTTTTTTTAAGACTTCAGTGCAGCTTTAGTGTTCTCTTCCCTGTGCAAACAAGGGTGTCCAAGAGAATGTTGAAGTCCTTTGGTTGCTCAGATTGCCGAAAACCAATGTCGTTAAATCCAACGTGAGTGCCAATGGTGACAATCTTAGAATAGTTGTCTAAAACTGAGGGCAGGAAGGAGTTGATGTCTTGGACATGGGCACCTGGGTGACAGTGGACCTTGGTGGGCCCACAGGCAGTAAAAAAATTCACACCATCGAGCTGCCCACAATGATGGTGGTCGTGATTGAATCCGATGGGGAAGGAAGAATGGGAACAGAACGGGCCTGCCCCAGGCAAGGAGGAGGTGGTGTGCTTCGACTCATGCCATCTTGACTCATCGCACATGTACCAGTAGCAGCGGGTGGCTTCGGAATCATCGGGGAGATGGAGGGCCCAAGACCTTGTTTCCTTTGGTCAGCACCCCTGGATGGCTGCTGGCTGTTGGTGTACTCCCAGGATTAGCACTGACTCCCGGAGCAGGTATGTCCGCCACCAGCAGAGCGAATCTGTTTAATAGCGGGATCTGATCTTCTAGAATATATGGAGGCCGACCAGACTGCCTCCCACCCAACCTCCACCTTGCCAGTGTCCAGTCTCCCACTGGCCGCGGAGTTGAGCTTTCCATCTGTCCAGTGGATTGGAGCAGGTCAGTACCGCCCGACTCATCGACCCCTTGGCTGTAGGAGGCATTTAGAACTGAAATTGTGTGTGCCTTGTCTGCATCAAAGTACATCTTGTTTTTTCCACAGCTCAGCTAGCAGCCAGAGAATCTCATCCCAAATCTGCTTGATGATAAATTAAAAAATTGTCTGTTCCAAAATCTCAGTGCCACCTTATTTTGTTTCTCTTGCATAGATCTCACACCTAGCACATTTGAGCCCAGACGTAGACACATACCACTGTTGTTTTGACTCTAGCTCTACTTGCTCTGTTAGCAATTATGCTAACTATTGTTTTTTTGTTGTTGCAGAAATCCAGGACACAAACATGCGGTCCAGCTGAAAAAGCTAACTGCGTCACGGAATTCTTAGTAATCAGAAATTCCAATGGTTAAAGATGTTGACATGAAAAAAAATAAAATAAGAATTAATAAAAACAGACCGAGTGTAGACAGTATAGTCGTGGCCAAAAGTTGAGAATGACAAATATACATTTTCACAAAGTCTGCTGCCTCAGTTTGTATGATGGCAATTTGCATATACTCCCAGAATGTTATGAAGAGTGATCAGATGAAATGCAATTAATTGCAAAGTCCCTCTTTGCCATGCAAATGAACTAAATCCCAAAAAACATTTCCACTGCATTTCAGCCCTGCCACAAAAGGACCAGCTGACATGTCAGTGATTCTCTAGTTAAGTGAATAGGGGGGGGGCGCTGTTTTCACTTTGGAAAAAATCATGCCCAAATTAAATGGCCTCGTACTCTGTTCTAGATCATACAATATGCATATTATTATTACTATTGGATAGAAAACACTCAAGTTTCTAAAACTGTTTGAATTATATCTGTGAGTAAAACAGAACTCATTTGGCAGCAAACTTCCATACAGGAAGTGAAAAATCTGAAAACGAGGCTGTGTCAGGGCCTGCCTATTCAACTGGCTTTTATTTATGGATCTGTATGCACTTCATACGCCTTCCACTAGATGTCAACAGGCCGTAGAAGGTTGAATGGGGTGTCTAGCTTGATGTGAGGCCGAATAAGAGCTTTTGGAGTGGCAGGTCCGGTCTTTTGTCAGTTTGACGGCGCGCAGGGGAACCTCACATTGTCTTCTGAAAAGCATTCGGTATACACTACGAATTGCTCTGGCTCTCATTTTATTGGATACATATGAGAAGAACATCATAAAGTAGGATTTTCAACCGAGTTTGACCAGTTTATTTGACGTTTATTGGGAATTTTAGAATTTTTTGTTCCAAGCGCCAAGAGTTGATGGGCATGTTCGCGCCACAATGCTAGCCAAAGTTGCTAATTTGACAGAAGAAATGGACATTCTAAAACCAAACAACGATTTATTCTGGACCTAGGACTCCTTGCACAACATTTCTGATGGAAAATCAGCAAAAGACAAAATGTATGATGTTATTTCGTATTTCTGTGTAATATGTTGAATCCAACACGGCGGAGAATAGGTGAGCGCTGTCTCACAATAATGCATGCTGTATGTTGTGGTAAAGTTATTTAAAAAAATCTAACACAGCGGTTGCATTAAGAACCAGTGTATCTTTCATTTGCCATACAACAAGTATTTTTATGTAAAGTTTATGATGAGTTCTTTGGTTAGATTAGGTGAGTGTCCAAAATATCTCTGGACATTCTGGTGAATTGTTGCTACGTATTCACAATGTATAACCACGATTTGCAGCTCTAAATATGCACATTTTCGAACAAAAACATGAATGTATTGTATAACATGATGTTATAAGACTGTCATCTGATGAAGTTGTCCAAAGGTTAGTGATTAATTTTATATCTATTGCTGGTTTTTGCGAAAGCTATGTTGGCGGTGAATAAATGTTTTTGTGTGTTTGGCTATTGTGGTAAGCTAATATAATTCTATATTGTGTTTTCGCTGTAAAACACTTAAAAAATTGGAAATATTAGCTGGATTCACAAGATGTTTATCTTTCGTTTGCTGTACACCATGTATTTTTCATAAATGTTTTATGATGAGTATTTATGTATTTCATGTTGCTCTCTGTAATTATTCTGGCTGCTTCGGTGCTATTTGTGATGGTAGCTGCAATGTAAAACTATGATTTATACCTCAAATATGCACATTTTCGAACAAAACATAAATGTATTGTATAACATGATGTTATAAGACTGTCATCTGATGAAGTTGTTCAAGGTTAGTGATTAATTTTATCTCTATTTGATGGTTTTGTGAAAGCTACCTATGGGGTGGAAACATGGTGAAAACATGCCGTTGTGTGTTTTGCTATTGTGGTTAGCTAATATAAATACATAGTGTTTTCGCTGTAAAACATTTAAAAAATCGGAAATGATGGCTGGATTCACAATATGTTTATCTTTCATTTGCTGTATTGGACTTGTGATTTCATGAAATTATATTATATCCCTGTCCTGTTAGGCTAGGCTATGCTAGTCAGCTTTTTTGATGAGGATGCTCCCGGATCCGGGCTGGGTATCACTGAAAGGTTAACACAGGTGTGAGTGTTGACGAGGACAAGGCTGGAGATCACTCTGTCATGCTGATTGAGTTCGAATAACAGACTGGAAGCTTCAAAAGGAAGGTGGTGCTTGGAATCATTGTTCTTCCTCTGTCAACCATGGTTACCTGCAAGGAAACACGTGCTGTCAAAATGGCTTCACAGGCAAGGATATTGCTGCCAGTAAGATTGCACCTAAATCAACCATTTGTCAAATCATCAAGAACTTCAAGAAGAGCGGTTCAATTGTTGTGAAGAAGGATTCAGGGCGCCCAGGAAAGTCCAGCAAGCGCCAGGACCGTCTCCTAAAGTTGATTCAGCTGCGGGATCGGGGCACCCCTAGTACAGAGCTTGCTCAGGAATGGCAGCAGGCAGGTGTGAGTGCATCTGCACGCACAGTGAGGCGAAGACTTTGAGGATGGCCTGGTGTCAAGAAGGGCAGCAAAGAAGCCACTTCACTCCAGAAATGGGAAGAGGTCTGTCCATGATAGGACATTGCTCTGCCTTCTTCACATCTCAGTCGACCAGACATGTCCTACAGGACTTAGTTTTGTCGAACCTGGAATACTTCCCAGCTGTGTAGTCATGTGCGGCAGAGGGACATAGGCAATTTGCAGTCGGTCCGTAACAAAGCAGCACGTATTGCACTTTGACATGCATGTCAATCTCTCCTGCCTCAAAGTTGAGGAGAGAATGACTGCATCTCAAATTTGTCTTTGTGCGAGGTGTTGAAGGTACCGAACTGTCTGTTCAAAAAGTTAGCACACAGTTCGGACACTCATCGACATGCAATCAGAGGTCTCTTCACAGTCCCACAACAGACAGAAACGCAAAGTATTAAATAGAGCCATGGCTACATGGAACTCTGCCATCCCATGTATGACAAGATAGCAATAAAAACAGATAAAACACCTTACTACACATTAGCTAGCAGTAATGTGACCGACATCAACATGAGGCTTGAAAATTACCATATAGTTATGCACTTGTAATTTGTACTTGCTAATAGATTTTTATAAATATTATTAAAATGGGTTTACTGACCACAACCCATTGAATTAATATTAAGTGTTGACTATTTGGCATCAGGGGAGCACAGCACATGGAAGAAAGCAGTGAGATATGCAACATTGTTATGTTTCTGCAAAAAGTTCATGGCAAGCCGGCGATGCAAAGAGTGCGGCGGCGCTTCTGTGACGTCCCTGCTGGGGTCCACACAAAGTATGAAACATTACATAATACAGAACATTAATAGACAAGAACAGCTCAAGGACAGAACTACATACATTTTAATTGTCACACAGCCTACATACTCATACTTACAGACAATATCTAAGTCAAATACATACAGTGCAAATTACAATACAAAATATACAAAATGGCTTTGTCTCCTTAGAGTGCCCGTTTGTGTAGCTAGTCATGCTGCGCGCACTGTGCAGTTCCAAAACACCCCAAAGGGGGCAGCCTAGACCACAAATGTATGTTTTGCATTAAATAATGTTCTAGGTATGTGCAATATAGCAGGATTGGGATTTTAGGCTGCTATCCCTTGGATTATGTTGGAACTACGTAAACTCACATTAGCAGTACGCTTGTATTAACTGTAGAGTGGGGGGGGGGGGGGGCACAGAACTTTTGTAGATAATATGTACAAATACAGGCACCTAACATGATTGAAAATCGTGAAACTTCCACATGAACTCAGCCATCCACATACGCACGTTCAATTATTGAACTGGGAACATTTTATAACATGTCACAATCAGAACGATTGGGAACTACTCCACGCTGGGAAGATGTTTTACATGACACAGGGCAGACAAGGGCTCATGATTGGAGTAGTCATTGCAGTGTATCCTAGTTTGTTTTACACCGTCCCAGCAATGAAAAAGACTCGGGCTGAGACAAAATCATTTGGGGTTAAAGCCCCGATCTGGTGACGTCAATGAACCCCAGTAAGAGTTACTGGTTCTTTTGCAGCGGCTAATAGGGAAACTAATAAAATACAATTTCTTGACGCATTAAATATTGGCAAATGTTAAAATGGACAACGAAAGCAAAAAAATGTAACATCCATAATTTCTCTGATATGTTCCATAGAAAATAGATATCTGCACACCGTGTTGAGTGTACTTTGTGGCACTGCAGCAGTGATAGCCACTGGGGTCAGTGAGTTCAGAGGAGAGAACAGAGAAGGGGAAGCCGTGCAGTCAGTCAGAGGGTTTTAGGACTCCCAGGTGTACCTCTTGTCGCCCCCCTCAGTGGTTGGGTCCGGCGCAGCAATTACACAGGGCTACCCTGTCATAAATCAGGGGCTCTCATTAAACAACTCGGGCCCAATTCATTAGTTTTGCAACGGAAAATGTTTTCAACAAAAACGAGCGCTTGTTATTGGACAAGGTAGGTCCCTCCCCGTTTTTCCTGCCTGCTTACATACGTCTCCTAGTGAATATAATCCAGTTGGACCAGGTCCTGTTCTCTTCCAGAACACATCCTTTCCTCATCCTGTCCCGGCTGTATCACACCTGGCCGTGATTGGGAGTCCCATAGGGTGGCGCACAATTGGCCCAGCATCATCCTGGTTTGGCCGGGGTAGGCCAACCTTGTAAATAAGAATTTGTTCTTAACAGACTTGCCTAGCTAAATAAAGGTTACATGTAAATAAAAATAAAGAACAGTTGCCTGACATGACTGGAGAGAGAGGGACTCAAAACACACAGGCGGTCTGTGGGAATCCTTTAGAATGCATCCTTCAGCCTGTTTTGACCACTGATCTGAGAGGCCAGAACATGACAGATGAGAGCTATGTGGTGGAAATCTACTGTATCCAATCCATTCACCGATCAGTGATGGGAGGGAGCAAAGTAAGAGTATTGAGACCCTGACACAGTGAGGTGTCGAGTTGAACAGTATGTACACATCCAGTCTCTCACTGCAACAGATTGCAGAATGGAGCGTGTCTGACAGAGATTCAGAGATAACCATGGACACTAAGTTATTCCAACAGATCATCAGATATGAATGTAGCCTAGATGACACAAAGGACATACTGGTGATGGTATTGCTCCATGTGTCACAACACACAGTTAGTGTGTCACCCAAACCTACAGAACAGTGGTTCACTCATAGAACATCAGTGCCCTAAAACAAAAACAGCTAACAGAAAGCTATCAATTTGTAATTTTTCCATAAGATCTCAGCACACGCATCACAGGTGCAGCCTCAGTAAACTTAGCCAACCAGTAGGCTTCTGATTTGACAAGCTAAAACCCCCTACCCCAGTGAACTGGGTAGTGTAGCGTGGCTAAAAGAGACACTCAGCTAAAGTCCAGCCACTGTACTCTCTCTCGTGGCTGACAGGCTGGGGCAGGGTGTCAACTGTCAAGTAAGCTGCACGAACCATACATATGCACGCACACACGCTGGCCAGTGAAATTCCAGAGGACATGAGCCAAACAGCAGCAGTGGGGAGTCATAAGGGCGATGTTGTTGGTATACACTCAGCAGCTTACCATCAGTCAGCCTACATATCCTTCTCATGACCACTTCTCTACGGCAAGACAGAATAAAGTGATGAGTCAGTGAAAGGGTAAACTGACCCCAATAATAAGGACTATTCTTTGCCCCTGTAATTTATCATGACAGGTTTATAGAAGAGCCTCCCTTGTCCAATAGCTCTTGACCGAGATTTTTTTTAAAGATATGGGACAGCCAACCAACTCACACCTCCTCCCACTGCAACCCAGTGTATGGATCTGCCCTACCCTTTATCTTCTACTGTACCCACACACACATTCCTCTAAGCTGCGCGCATGCACAGCTCCCCTCAGACTGCTGTGCAGAAGAAATATCAGACAATGCAGAAAAGCACGAGCATGAACTTCACTCAACTTTCTCGAATTTTCACTTCAGTTAAGAGTATCAACATTTCACTCTACTGTGGGAATTGTGCTTGAATCAACACAATATTAGCCACTTTCAATGAAACATACCAAAAGAAAACAAACTATAAAAGATTTAGTGTACAAAACTATCTGTGCAAGAGAGAACATTGGAGTAGGAGTGTATTGCATTGACCGGCATGACTCAGGCCGTACTCTACACAGACCGGTGCGCCATAACCAATCAGAGCTGTAGTAGGCCCATTTGCAAATAGCCATTGCAATATATGGATCTGTGCGATTCACTTTGAACTGGACTGTATTTAAAGCATTAGCGGTCATGAGTAGATGCGCTTGTTTTGATATCAAAGTGAGAGCTGCATGTAGCCACCTGTGCACATTTGTTCATATTGTTTGCTAATTAGTGAGTTTAGTCCAGTTAGTAATTTTCTTGTCAACAATTGGTTGCTTCCAACAGGAGCACAAAATGTGTGCATTTCTAACCATCTTTGAAAAGCGAGTCAGGTAAAGAGCTTTTTTGTCTTAAAGGGGCAGTGTTGCATTGAGACGGTCTTGAATAAGCTAAGTAGCCAAGAGGCAGAGGGTAGCATAGCTTGTCTGTTTCTCTAATAATGGTATGCAAATAATAATGACTATTTTGTAAAGTGGTTTCTTGCATCAGCCACCACAACATTTTCAGTCACCTCCTTGTCTGAAGGACAAGTGGATAAACCGGTTAATGTCAATCACTGCATGTTTTTTTTCAACAAAAAAAAATTGCTGCTACATTTGCTGCTACTGACAGAACAGCTATTTCCATGTTAAAATGTTATGGGATGCATTTGTCTCCATTGTTTATGGTAGGCAACTCAGGTAGGCCTACATCATGATCAAATAGCCACAGCAGCCTACTTGGCGACTGTCACAATGTTCAAGTTTGCGCTTAGCGGACCTGAAATTTGCTCAGTGCCGGAAAAAATTAGAGGGAACATTGCCCACACAGATGACTTGCTAACAAACATACCCTGGATCTTCTACCGGATGTAAGCATCCTACTCCTTTAATACACTACACCACAACCTTCTTGACCAAACAACCACCGGACTGACCCACCCTACCTCTTCACTGCTCTCAGAAATATCCCTTACAGGTCAGGTGCTTTTTGTATTCCCCGACACATTCACACAGCATCCCCTAGCCTACACTAACCTCCTGTCCTCCTTTACCGTTTTAGCTCCATGAAGCCCTGTTACTCCTTAATGTGCTAAAAAAAACGGTACACACACTGTACGGTCCACACACACTAATATGCCTGCACAGGTGCTGCAGTGTTCCGAGAGGAGTAACTAGGGACACCAACCTGGACTCTGGACAGATTAATGACAGCAGGATACACACCATCAAAAAAACACCCCATTTACAAGGCTAATGCAGTGGCAGGGAGTCAAAGGCAACAGAAACACTCCAAGTAAACTCCTATATTTGTCCCTTGATGTGGTAGTGTATTCATTGAACGTCATGCACCTCTGCTAATCTAGAGCCCCTGTGTGTGTGTGTGTGTGCGTGTGAGAGAGAGAGAGAGAAAGAGAGACCAGGGTGCCTTGATGAGTGGACTGTTGGGTCATTGATGTTAATGATTGAAGGAAGGCTTCTTGCTTGCTGACAGAGCAACTGCCCTCTGGTTTGTTCTACACCGCTCCAAACCCCTCAGGGCTTCTCCTGCACAGCTGTTCCAACAGGCTCTATACCAGACTGCCAAGGGGTTTCATGGAAACAGGTAGCTCTCTAGATCGGCTAGACCAATGTCAACACTCACAGGCTTGCGAAAAACAACCCGATGGCTATAATTCTAACACTACAGGAGGGGATTACCACAACCTCTCAATCGTGTGGGCAAACATTTAGCTTCCTTCTTCCCTGTAAATGAAGTCAGTAAAAAAAACAACACACACTTCTCGTTTATGCACACACTGTGCTCTAACATAGCCAGATACGGGGCATATACTAGCTAATAGAGCAGCTGAGGTGGAGGTCATGTTTTGAGGAGTCTCTTGGCTGAGCCTGGAGATACCCTGGGCTACTGTAGTGTTATCTCCTGCAGCAGAAGGCTGTAACAGAACCAAAAAGAAGTGATACATTCTACAGTGATAGAGGTCTGGCTCAGAGAGAAAAGCTGCAGCTTTGCTCTATCCCTCTGAGAAAACAGGGGAAATGACTTCTTGCACACAGGTCGTTGTTGCCTTTTCAACATGGAGATTTAGTGGCAGGCAGATCATTCTTACTGGGTTGTGTGTCCTGGAAGAAAGGTGGACAACATCATAGGAAATGAGAGGCACAACCAAATCAACAGAATGGACAGGGTGGGCCTAAGCGATATCACAATATTTCTCAAATGTTTTGACAGTATGGCGGTATTTTCTGCTACTGAATAATTTAAGTTCTAAATATATAGAGCATGGCAACAAATGAGTTCTAAGTGGTTTCAATGGGCTTTATACTCAACCAAACTAGAACAAAACAGACAGTGAAGTAGTTCAATTTGTAGAACTTATAATTTAGCACTGTATCAAAATATCATTAAAGATGGGATTTGGATCCATACCTGCAAACCAGTATCCACGATATAAAAATCACCCAGCTCAAGGTGGGACAATCCGGGAGACAGTGACGATTACTCCTCCTCCCCTGTCCAAACCATCCCAGCCCCTTTGTGCTCCCCCTCTCCTCACCTGTTCCACCTCCCCCATTACACTGCCCATCTATCTGAATGCCCTGTAGCCAGACTCTCCAGTCTCCCCACCAGCTGCCCATCAATATATTACAGTTACAATTGGCACATTCTAGGACATCTTTTTACTTATGCTGTGCATCTCAGAAGATAGATATACATCACGCCAATGTGGTTCCTGAGATTTTTTCCTCTGACAAAGCCAAGGGCATAAGAGTGTAGGAGCAGTCTGAAAGAAAAACCCCTGGGATTCCAGAGAGAGAAACTAGTTTCTGTGGTGAAGAAGTGAAAGTGAAAGGCGTCAGGGTTCAACAGAAAGGAAGGCTTTGAGACAATAGCTTCAAACAGCACCACCAAGTACAGTACATAGTTTCCATGTCGTATCATGGATGGTTGAATTATCATGACAATAACAGTTCAACGCTAATGTGCCATTACATTTAAGTCACATAATATGACATCTCCTTGAGACGTGCCCACATTGGAAAGAGCCAATAGTGGCAGTCTAGGCAGATTTGAATTGTTATTGGTAAGAGGAGCTTTTTACACACTCCTCTATGGGTGAGGGGAGACATAGCTGTGCCATTCACTGACTATCTAGACTGTCAGAGGCTGATTAATAATCCAGACATACATGGGGAGATGAATATTTGATGCAGCCCTGCCTGCTGACTCCAGGACCACTTGTTGTCTGTAGGGATCAGTCCTGTGGTGTTTGTCTAGCTACTACCAAAGGAGGACACCATCACATGGGATGCACACACACGGCAGAGTTCTCCCTGTGGCAGTGCCCGGTGCCAGCCATACCCTCTCCTCTCTTTCTGACTCTCAGTTTGGTAATTAGGGCCAGAGCACAATGAGTCTCTCTACCAGTCTTAATTAGCCCCTTAAGTGTACACACACACACACACACACACACGGTTAAAGCGCGCACACACCGCTACAGCAGTCATACACAGTCTCCAAAACCCCACCACTACAGTAAACACATATAGTCTGGATTTTAAAAAAATGAATGAATTGATCCAGAATTCTAACATAGAGATCAAGAATGGAGTAGTCAACCCCTTGTGTAAGCACTTTTGAAATGGTGACGCATATTAAAAAGTCTTAAACACTCTCAGTCTTCGGCCACAGCCCTGTCTGATCACCTACTCCACTAAATCTCTGTATGGCTGTGCCCTTTTGCTCAAGGGGTGGTACATGAACATGTGTAGGGTTATATATAGCTCACAGCCACCTCGAGCTGGGGAAATTAACAGTTCCTCTTGAAACTCTAGAGCTCTGCCTGGACCATGAGGATAATCTTACATGACATCTTACTGAGGGAGCAAGCTGGAAAACCTAGTAGCGTTGCAGTTCTTTGCGCACTCAAACCGGTGCACCTGGCACCTACTACCATACCCTGTTCAAAGGCACTTAAATCTTTTGTATTGCCCATTCACCCTCTGAACGGCACACAATCCAATGCATGTCTCAATTGCCTCAAGGATTAAACATCCTTCTTTAACATGTCTCCTCCCCTTCATCTACACTGATTTAAGGGGATTTAACAAGTGACATCAATACAGGATCATAGCTTTCACTTGGTCAGTCATGGAAAGAGCAGGTGTTCCTAATTTTTTGTACACTCAGTGTATACTGTACCTTGGGGTAGAACACGACTCATTGTATTCAGCATTGACTTGATAGTAGTATGCTACTCTTTGCCACTCTTTTGAGGAAAGGTAGACCACCTTCCCACCTGAATACACAAATAACTGTCCCGCTCTCGGCCCCACACATCCTCTTTCGAGGATGAAGAACTTAAGAGTGGACCTCCTGCGTCGCCACTCCCGCAACTAAAACACTTAATAGGTTAAAGGATCCATATTGGCAGAGCCACAAGCCCATTGCAGGGATAGATTTTTAATGGAGCGATGATGGTAAGAGAAACCTCTCTAGGGACGGATCACAATCGAACACTGAGAAACCGTCATGGAGCCTGGATCAAGTCCCCCCAGTGCACCATCACTACACGAGACTCAGCTGCAATGCTACAACACAATGTAGCCCAGCGTTGACACAATTGAGCATCAGAAAATCCACCCATTTACAAGGTAAATACCGAGATCTTCAGGACTAACCCCATTACATCCATGGTTCATCCATCAGAACACAATGTGAAGATAGAAGCCCGCACATCATATGAATAGGATCACAGAACAAAACAGTTCAGTCTGTCAACTAATTAAGATACTTGGAATCGAGATGTAGCATCTTATCAGAAAGCAGGAAGGGTGGTAATGAGTGGAAGTGCAGTGCTCCCTCTGCTCTCCCCAATTGTGACACTGTGTGCAGAGGGAGAGAAGAGGTGAGGGCCCTAGCTTCAAAACAGGCATTTGTCTCAAAACAGCCTCTTAGCAAAATGTGACATTTTTCCACTGGGTCATCCTTTCAGGTTGTTAACCAGGGATCAGGTGATGGAGCCAGGTGGTGAGATGAAAAGGGCAGATGACCACACTAAACACTGCCAACCTGATAGCCTCTGACACCTGTGGGCCACTGGCATGTAGGCTGTGCAGTGGGAAGGGCCCACTCAAGTTGCAATGCAACATAAAATGAGAAGCAAAAAAATAACTGATCAAGAAATATGAGATGAGTCAGGTTCGTGACATTGACTAAGCATTTCATGGTGAGTAAATATGTGTGTTTTTGTGTATGTGTTTGTGTGTGTGAGAGAGAGAGAGAGAGAGAGAGAGAGAGAGATCAGGTGAGATGATTCATCAGACCACCCCCACCAACAATCAGAGCCATCCCAGAGAGCATCTTGAGAGCTGCGTAAACAAAGGCCTTCCTGGACAAGGAAGATGCCACCCAGAATCCTCTGCTCTATAGACCTCCCCAAGAACACAGGCTGAGAAGAGACCTGCAGACAAAACAGCTCACACACACACACACACACACACACACACGATACAGCCAGGACCATCAGTGGACAAAGAGTATTTCTATTCAGCTCAATGACAAAAGAAAGCAACTGGAAGACCAACCATTGAATCTATTAGTAAACAATCCCCAACACAAAGCCACTCTCCCCAAGAATTAGAGAAGTGCCGTGTCCCTCCTGTAGCTTCAGCTAACCATTATCAAGTGTTATATACCACCATCATGCCCTTTACACGAATAGAACCCTTTCTAAATCTAAGAGTGTCAAAATCAAATGGTATATCTAGCTTGAGTGTAAATCTGTAGAGACCTTGATCAGCATGATTACTTTTTGCATTAAACGTTATTGCTCTCACGGGCTATTGTTGACATGAATCATGTTTCACTTATGTTGTTCCATTTTGCATACACTCATAATAGTCTACTGTATTACTAAGCACTGGTCTATTCTGTATTATTATTTACTACTAATAATCATGGTCTTCATAACAAACAAATAGATTAAGTTATCAAAACACCTAATGACTGACGATGGGTGAAACTGACCTGCAATGAATGAAATGGAGGCATATAAAGACTGAAAATATATCATGGTTTTAGGCTACATCATGGGTCATAGGTCTGTCTCTTGGTCAACACCGCATGTATGATGTCATAGCCCACTGAAGAGCAATGAGAGTCGCTACACAAGGCATAGGTAGTTAGAATAGCAATGCTGTTGAATTAGATTTGTATTTAGCCTTGTATGAGATATTCTACCGGAAATACCAAGCCTCCCATGCTTTTCTTTTTTAAACTTCAGGCTACTCAACAAAATCGCATGTTATTCCAAGCATCAGCTTCGAATGTAAGGCATGCGACAAACAAATTGTGACGTTGTGGTCTGTTGAGCCGATACTAGTCGGCTGTCTCTAGACTACAAAAATAAGCTATTCCTGGTCCTTGACCCAGCAGATCAGTGTAGAATCGGGTTCTTAATCAACCGCCTAGTAATTCAATGCAACTTCCGCAGTGCTACAATTCGGTGTAGGCTACAAGACGGGGCGTCACCCTTGTCTGTGTGGTCTACACGCTACAGCCACTGTTGCAGCTCGGCTGTTGGAGCGCTCATTGAATAGCCTGGCCATACAAAATGGCAACAGTTTAATACTTGAATTTATTGACAATGCCAATGAAAATATCAGGGGGTTCATTTTCTAGTATGTATTCCTTGGTTTAGCTTAGCCTATATATCAGCAGCAGATGACCCCCTGTCCGTGAAGTTTATGGGCTGACCAGGGGATTTAGCCTACGAACTAAATTCCTATTTGAGAAAATAATATACACAAACTGATTCAATAGGCCTACCAATATGCTTATGGTTTGGGTAAATGATCACGCGAATAGCAGTTTGTCTGCCAAAACGTTGGGCTACACCTCCCAATGTTGTGCTTGCCAACGAGAATCAGCCTGATGTACGCGTGAATGTCCTAAAAAAATAAAAAGGCGCGCCGCAGCAGTGTCCGTGTGAACGAGCTCGAGCTGTTAACACTACTTTTGGTCCCCTGTATGGGTTCCCTGGACAAAGCACACAAAATAACATTGAGCGACAGTTCAAATAGCCTACATTTGTGTAATAGATGAAAAACGTGCACGCAATACTTACAACAAGCAGAGCTCTACCCAATAATCAGGAGCGTGACTTGGTCTACTGGAAACAATATTTCAACTCAGTAGCTTCTGAGTGTTCCAAGAATAGAAATACAAATGGTGGGCCCGTTTCCTCAACGAATGTCTCACAACAGTTTTCGACAACAGAAATATTTTATTATTCCAGAACTGATACTTTTCAGCACAATTTTTACAGCATTCGTTCAATCTTGTACGCGAGGTTAAGTCATAGCGCACAATCTGCTTCGAAGAGGGAGAGGACGAAGACAAGTCTGTTGGAGCCCACGCCCAGCCCAGTATGAACCGCCCCGGTGAGCACAGGGGTGTATTCATTCCGCCGATGCTGTAATAAAACGTTTCTTAAACGGAAACAATCAGAACCAAACGGTGAGAATTTACCTGAAATTGTTAAATAGAAACTCTCGTTTTGCTGTTTGTTTCCGTTCTTAAACGGTTTCCGTAATGAATACACCGCTGTTTAGTTGCCTGTTTTGACCATCGTTAATACATTGGTCGGTAGGCCTATCTGTAAAACTGCAAAATATAAAGCGGCAATGTGGGCATATCGCAGTACAATTACAAATGCCGGAGTATTTATGCATTTTTTATTCGCTAAATTTAGCCTAATCCTAGATAAAGTCAACCTGGGTGTTAAATTAGAAATGTAGGTTTGTTTTAATTTTAATATAGGCCTAATGTGTAGACCAAAATAAAACCTCTCCCTCAACAAAACAAAGGAGCTGATCGTGGACTACAAGAGACAACAGAGAGAGCACGACCCATCCACATCGATGGGGCCGCAGTAGAGAGGTTCAAACGCTTCATGTTCCTCTTCGGCGTGCACATCACCAAGGACATGAAAAGGTCCCCCTACACCGACATCGTTGTGAAGAAGGAGCCTCTTCAACCTCAGAAGGTGGCAGACTGGGGGGGTTGAAAGGTTTTGCTTGTGTTGGCTCTGCTATATCGTATTTCAGTCAGCTAATACAGGACAATTAAAGGCCCAGTGCACAACTTTTGTGAAAAAAATACAATGATTTTTCAATTATAATTATTCCGATTTTTCAGGGGGTGCTCCCTCAGCTCCCTACTTCCCGAGGCTATGCTAAGAGCCAATTTATGTTGGATCCGAAAATGTGGTCAGAGGCTGGTGGATGGTGTAACGCAATTGCGGAGCCTCTAGAGGCAAGCAGAGGCCAAATTGAGCTCCATACTACATCGCCATGTGCCTCTCAAATTTTGTAACAATGAAGAGGGTAACATATAACTCCACATTGACATGATTGGTTGATGGTAGGTGAGGGCGAAAGGTCATATATAAACACAAACTAATTTCCTTGACAACTTCCTTCACAACAGCTCTGAGCTACTCAGCGAAGCGCAGTAAGTATGAATGCCCAAAAAGGCTGCATGGCCAATGCAGATATCGGATTGACTATGCAACACCTTTAAAAGGCTGTACAGTGTTTACTGTGTATGGCCTCTGCAGAAGTCAGGGCATTCATACTAATTGCATTTCACGGAGCAGAGCTGCTATGAAGGAAGTGAGTTTGTGTTTATACAGCACCTCCCGCCACCACCTACCATCAACCAATCATGTCAATGCGGAGCGAGCCCTCCACATTGTTACAACATTTAGGAGGTGCGTGGTGATGCGGTACGGAGTTCAATTTGGATTCCACAAACCTCTAGAGGCTATGCAATTGCGTCTAACCGTCTGTACGGAGTCTCCGGATTGCAAACGGAGAAAGCATAAATTGGCTTAAAGACTCTGCATGGTCAATCTGACATCTGCAGTGGCAGTACAGCATTTACTGTGATGCGGCCTCCACAGAAGTCAGAGCGTTCATACTTCTTCGCGAACAGAGTAGAGGTGTTGTGAAGGAAGGGAGTAAATTTGTATTTAAACAGGACCTTCCACCCTCACCTACCATCAACCAATCATGGAGCTATACGGAGCCCTCCACATAAAACATTTTGGATGCACACAGCGATGCGGTACAGAGCTTGATTTGCCCTCAGCAAGCCTCCGGAGGCTCCGCAATTGCATAAAACTCACTTTACGGAGCCTCCGGATCACATTTCGGAAAGCCTCCGGTAAGTATAAATCCTCTTTTAGACCTTCACAAACTTCCAACAGCTGCACCATCATGGTGGTGCGGTCAGCCCAACACATCATTGGGCACACTGCCTACCCTCCCAGCCTAGTCTCATAGACTAGATACAACATAGTAAATGTAAATCCGGGACACTCAAATTAGTATGATACTTTTGTATATATAGTGTATGTGGACACCCCATCAAATGAGTGGATTTGGCTATTTCAGCCCAAACCGTTGCTGACAGGTGTATAAAATCGAGCACACAGCCATGCAATCTCCATAGACAAACATTGGCAGTAGACTGGCCTTACTGAAGAGCTCAGTGACTTTCAACGTGGCACTGTCATAAGATGCCACCTTTCCAATAAGTCAGTTTGTCAAATTTCCGCCCTGCTATAGCTTCCCGGTCAACTGAAAGTGCTGTTATTGTGTAGTGGAAATGTCTAGGAGCAACAAAGGCTCAGCTGTGAAGTGGTAGGCCACACAAGCTCATAGAATGGGACCTCTGAGTGCTGAAGTGTGTAGCGAGTAAAAAATCATCTGTCCTCGGTTGCAACACTCACTACCGAGTTCAAAACTGCCTCTGGAAGCAACGTCAGCACAAGAACTGCCAAGCATCGGCTGGAGTGGTGTAGACCTTAGTGCTGCTTTTGATACCATCGATCACCACATTCTTTTGGAGAGATTGGAAACCCAAATTGGTATACATGGACAAGTTCTAGCCTGGTATAGATCTTATCTGTCGGCAATATATCAGTTTGTCTCTGTGGACGGTTTGTGTCCTGACAAATCAACTGTAAATTTCGGTGTTCCTCAAGGTCCCAGTTTAGGACCACTATCGTTTTCACTGTATATTCTACCTCTTTGTGATGTCATTTGGAAACATAATGTTAACTTTCACTGCTATGCAGACGATATAGAGCTGTACATTTCAATGAAACATGGTGAAGCCCCAAAATTGCCCTCCCTGGAAGCCTGTTTCAGACATAAAGAAGTGGATAGCGCCAAATGTTTTACTTTTAAACTCGGACAAAACAGAGATGCTAGTTCTAGATCCCAAGAAACAAAGAGATCTTCTGTTGGATCTGACAATTAATCTTGATGGTTGTACAGTCATCTCAAATAAAACTGTGAAGGACCTTGGTGTTACTCTGGATCCTGATCTCTCTTTTGACAAACATATCAAGAATATTTCAAGGACAGCTTTTTTCCATCTTCGTAACATTGCAAAAATCTGAAACTTTCTGTCCAAAAATGATCCATAAAAATGAATCCATGCTTTTGTCAGTTCTAGATTAGACTACTGCAATGCTTTACTTTCTGGCTACCTGGATAAAGCACTAAATAAACTTCAGTTAGTGCTAAACACGGCTGCTAGAATCTTGACTAGAACCCAAAAATGTGATCATATTACTCTAGTGCTAGACTCTCTACACTGGCTTCCTGTTAAGGCTAGGGCTGATTTCAAGGTTTTACTGCTAACCTACAAAGCATTACATGGGCTTGCTCCTACCTATCTTTCCGATTTGGTCCTGCCGTACATACCTACACATACGCTACGGTCACAAGACGCAGGCCTCATTACTGTCCCTAGAATTTCTAAGCAAACAGCTGGAGGCAGGGCTTTCTCCTATAAAGCTAAATTTTTATGGAATGGTCTGCCTATCTATGTGAGCGACGCAGACTCGGCCTCAACCTTTAAGTCTTTATTGAAGACTCATCTCTTCAGTAGGTCCTATGATTGAGTGTAGTCTGGCACAGGGGTGTGGGGGTGAACGGAAAGGCACTGGAGCGACGAACCGCCCTTGCTGTCTCTGCCTGGCCGGTTCCCCTCTCTCCACTGGGATTCTCTGCCTCTAACCCTATTACGGGGGCTGAGTCACTGGCTTACTGGTGCTCTTCCATGCCGTCCCTAGGAGGGGTGCATCAGTTGAGTGGGTTGAGTCTCTGGCGTGATCTTCCTGTCAGGGTTGGTACCCCCCTCGGGTTCGTGCCGTGGGGGAGATCTTCATGGGGCGATACTTGGCCTTGTGTCAGGGTAGTAGGTTGGCGGTTGAAGATATCCCTCTAGTGGTGTGGGGGCTGTGCTTTGGCAAAGTGGGTGGGGTTATATCCTGCCCGTTTGGCCCTGTCCTGGGGTATTGTCGGACAGGGCCACAGTGTCTCGTGACACTTCCTGTCTCGGCCTCCAGTATTTATGCAGCAATAGTTTGTCGGGGGACTAGGGTCAGTCTGTTATATCTGGAATATTTCTCCTGTCTCATCCGGTGTCCTGTGTGAATTTTAAGTATGCTCTCTCTTTCTCTTCTCACGGAGGACCTGAGCCCTAGGACCATGCCTCAGGACTACCTGGCTGTCCCCAGTCCACCTGGTCATGCTGCTGCTCCAGTTTCAACTGTTTTGCCCGCGGCTATGGAACCCTGACCTGTTCACTGGATGTGCTACCTTGTCCCGGACCTGCTGTTTTGGACCCTCTCTCTACCGCACCTGCTGTCTCTGACTCTGAATGATCGGCTATGAAAAGCCAACTGACATTTACTCCTGAGGTGCTGACCTGTTGCACCCTCTACAACCACTGTGATTATTATTCTGACCCAGCAGGTCATCTATGAACGTTTGAACATCTTGGCCATGTTCTGTTATCTCCACCCAGCACAGCCAGAAGAGGACTGGCCACCCCTCAGAGCCTGGTTCCTCTCTAGGTTTGTTCCTATGTTCTGGCCTTTCTAGGGAGTTTTTCCTAGCCACCGTGCTTCTACACCTGCATTGCTTGCTGTTTGGGGTTTTAGGCTGGGTTTCTGTACAGCACTTTGTGACATCGGCTTATGTAAAAAGGGCTTTATAAATACATTTGATTGATTGAGTGTATATCTCGCCGCCACTGGACTCTGGAGCAGTGGAAACGTGTTCACACGCTTCATTCAGTCCGACGGACGAATCTGGGTTTAGCAGATGCCAGGAGAACACTACCTGCCCGAAGGCATTGTACAAACTGTTAAGTTTGGTGGAGGAGGAATAATGGTCTGGGACTGTTTTTCATGGTTTGGGCTAGGCCCCTTAGTTCCAGTGAAGGGAAATCTTAACGCTACAGCATGCAATGACATTCTAGACGATTCTGTGCTTCCAACTTTGTGGCAACAGTTAGAGGAAGGCCCTTTCCTGTTTCAGGATGACAATGTCAGTGTGCACAAAGCAAGGTCCATCCAGAAATAGTTTGTCGAGATCGGTGTGGAAGAACTTGACTGTCCTGCACAGAGCCCTGAAATAAACCCCATCAAACACCTTTGAGATGAATTGGAACGCTCTCTCCGAGCGAGGCCTAATCGCACAACATCAGTGCCCGACCTCACTAATGCTCTTGTGGCTGAATGGAAGCAAGTCCCCGCCGCAATGTTCCAACATCTAGTGGAAAGCCTTCCAAGAAAAGTGGAGGCTGTTATAGCAGCAAAGGGGGGACCGACACCATATTAATGCCCATGATTTTGGAATGAGGTGTTTGACTAGCAGGTCTCCACATACTTTTGGTCATGTAGTGTATATTATGTTTGGTACGATTACATAAGACAGAAGGTTACTGAAGAAAAAAACAATAGGAGGGTGGGTGTGTAACGAGAACATCTAGCAACCCGAAGGTTGAGTGTTTGAATTTCATCACGGACAACTTTAGCATTTTAGCAATTTTGCAATTACTTGCTACATTTTAGCTATTTTTTAACTACTTAGAATGTTAGCTATCCCTACCCCTAACCCTTTAACCTAAATCCTAACCCTAATCCCTAGCCTAGCTAACTTTAGCCAGCTAGCTAACGTTAGCATTAGCCACCTAGCCAAAGTTAGCAACAACTAATTGGAATTCGTAACATATCATACGTTTTGCACAAATCGTAACATATTATACAATTTGTGAATTCTTAACATGTCTAATGAAATGGATGATGGACATCCACTAATTAATGCATACCAACGAATCATAAACATATTAAATGGAGTGCCTCGGATTTATGTAAAGAATAATACGAAATGATCTGAAACATGGTTGCAGCCGGCCTCCAGGACATCTACAGCACCCGGTATCACAGGAAGGCCAAGAAGTAGATCATCAAGGACCTCAGCCACCCGAGCCACGGCATGTTCACCCCACTACCATCTGGAAGGTGGAGACTGTACAGGTGCATCAGAGCTGGGACTGAGAGATTGATAAACAGCTTCTATCTCCAGGCCGTCAGACTGTTAAACAGTCATCACTGTACCCTGCCCTGAACCTTTTAGACACTGTCACTAGCCGGCTATCACTCTGTATTCTACCTTGCTCTTTAGAGACTACTGCACTATGTGCATAGTTATTTAACAGGGGTCACTTTAATAATGTTAAGGCTACATCGAGTTTTACCCACTTTATGTACAGTGCCTTCAGAAAGTATTCACACCCCTTGACTTTTTCTGCATTTTGTTGTGTTACAGCCTGAATTTAGATTTTGTGTCACTGGCATAAACACAATACCCCATCATGTCAAAGTGGAATTATGTTTTTAGATTTTAACAAATTAATAAAAAATTGAAAGCTGAAATGTCTTGAGTCAAAAAGTATTCAACCCCTTTGTTATGGCAAGCCTAGATAAGTTCAGGAGTAAAAATGTGCTTAGTACGTCTCATAAGTTGCATGGACTCACTCTGTATGCAATAATAGTGTTTACAATGATTTTTGAATGACTCTACACCACACATACAGAGAATTGTAAGGTCCCTCAGCCGAGTAGTGAATTTCAACCACAGATTCAACCACAAAGACAAGGGAGGTTTTCAAAGGGCACCTATTGGTAGAATTTTAAAGCAGACAGTGAATATCCCTTTGAGCATGGTGAAGTTATTAATTACACTTTGGATGGTCTATCAAAAGATACAGGTGTCTTTTCTAACTCCGTTGCCAGAGAGTAGGGAAACCACTCCGGGATTTCACCATGAGGCCAATGGTGACTTTTTAAAACAGTTAGAGTTTAATGGCTGTGATAGGAGAAAACTGAAAATGGATCAACATTGTAGTTACTTTACAATACTAACCTAAATACTAACCTAAAATACTAGCCTAAATGACCTAAATATTCCAAAACATGTATCTGGTTGGAATAAGGCACTAAGGTAAAACTGCAAAAACAATTGGCAAAGAAATGACCTTTATGTCCTGAATACAATGCGGTATGTTTGGGACAAATCCAACATATTTCGAAGCATGGTGGTGTCTGCATCATGTTATTGGTATGCTTGTCATCGGCAAGGACTACAGAGTTAAAAAAAAAAATTTGGGGGATAAAATTGGAATACGGAAGTCCCATAGGGCGGTGCAAAATTGGCCCAGCGTCATCTGGGTTAGGGGAGGGTTTGGCCAGGGGGGCTTTACTTGGCTCATCGCGCTCTAGCGACTCCTTGTGTAGGGCAGGGCGCTTGCAGGCTCACTTCGGTCGTCAGTTAAACAGTGTTTCCCCTGACACATTGGTGTAGCTGGCTTAGCCGAGTGGTTAACACCATTGCGAGCATCCTGACGGGTTGCATCAACACTTGGTATGGCAACTGCTCGGCATCTGACCGCAAGGCGCTACAGAGGATAGTGCGTACTGCCCTTTACATCACTGGGGCTGAGCTCTCTGCCATCAGGAACGTCTATACCAGGGCCATATACCAGGGCTACCCCAAAGCCATAAGACTGCTGAGCAGTTAATCAAATGGCTACCTGGACGATTTGCAATTACCCCTTTTATTTTTATTTATTCTTATTTGTTTACACTGACTCTCTTGCACAGGCTCGATGTACACTCATTGGAGTCTAACCACACGCTCACGCTCACACATATTACACTGATACTCCAACACAAACACACACACACACACACACACACACACACACACACACACACACACACACACACACACACACATTAACATTCCTTCACAATCTTCACATACGCTGCTGCTACTCTCTGTTTATTATCTATGCATAGTACTTTACCCCTACCTACAATTGAGGTACATATTACCTCAATTACCTCAACTACCCTGTACTCCTGCACATTGACTTGGTACCGGTACCCCTTGTGTATATAGCCTCATTATTTTTTATTGTATACTATTTTTCCTTTTGTTTATTTAGCATATTTTTCTTACTTACTTTTTAAAAACTCTGCATTGTTGGTTAAGGGCTCGTAAGTAAGCATTTCCCGGTACCTGTTGTATTGGGCATATGTGACAAATACAATTTGATTTGAGTGGCCTAGTTACAGTTTTCACTTAAATCGGCTTGAACATCTATTGCGAAAACCTGAAAATGGCTGTCTAGCAATGATCAACAACCCACTTGACAGAGATTGAAGAATTTTTAAAAGAATAATGTGCAATCGAGGTGTGCAAAGCTCTTAGAGATCTACCCAGAAAGAATTACAGCTGTAATCGCTGCCAAAGTTGATTCTAACCCAGGGGTTTGAATACTTATGTAAATGAGATACTTATTTTATTTTTAATACATTTGCATAAACATATCTAAACTTGTTTTCACTTTGTCATTATGGGGTATTGTGTGAATTTGTATATTTAATCCATTTTAAATTCAGACTGGAACAACAAAATGTGGAAGTATGAATACTTTCAGAAGGCACTGTATATACTGTATTATAGTCATGGCTCAGCCTATATAACTACTGCTTTACACACCTTTTCTATTCACATCTACTGTCCATACCGTCTATACACACCATTCACATACATACAGTACATTTTTATATTCCAGACTCTGGTCCGGAAGCTAATTCTTGCAATTCTATCCATTTTGCCATGGGGTTTTGTACTGTGTATTTATATAGGACTACTTTATTCTCGACACATCTCATTCTAATATTTGTACTACTGTACATTGCACTGTTTATACACACCACATATTTATATACTGGACTTTTGACATAGCTCACTGCAATAGCCTATACCTACTGCTGTAGCCTACATATCATTCTTAATAGGCCTATATGTTGTGTAAATTCATCCGGTGTATATATGCATAGATGACATACACATTTCATTTTGAATATGTGTTTAGGCCTACTTTTTTGACAGTTTAATGGAGATACTAACATAAGCATTTAGCTGCACCAACTATAACATATGCTAAACTGCGTCCAATAAACTTTGAAACGAACATGTATGGTCATGTATCATCGTTGTGCTGTAATCAGTCAATACGATAAAAACATATTCACTACATATCCCAAGGGGCAAAGCCTCCTTTATCATCGTATCCAGGAAGTTGGGTGCGTTGTCAAGCAAACTTGTGCGTGTCTTTGTAAATGCTCTGAAGAATGTGTACTTCATAAGGTAAGAAAAAATACGACATTGGATATTTGATCATCATAATGAAGAGTTATTTGTGATTACATTTAGCCTTTTACATTCATTTGTTATCTGCAGCCATTCAAAACGTCAACAAACTTGTATGCAATTGAGATGTTAGACCGCTTGTTTTCATATCCTAGCTTTAAGTGTGGGATGTCAGCTAGCTAACTAGCTAGCTAGGCTAACTAACCAAATATCCAGATAACCAGATTAGTTACTTATTCTGACAGTGCCTCAGAATGTCTTGTTTAGGAATTGATACAACATACGTTAGATACAGTATGTTAATCAGGAGTTGATAATCAGAAGTTGATAAGCCAAATATTCTATGCTTTGAGTTGTTAAAGCTAGCTATATTCTTCCATGGTTTCCATTGCAATAACAGGAGCTACATCATCACCCTGAATTTCCACCAAGGCTACCAGCCTTCTGACACACAGAAACAGGGGCAGACTGGGACCAGAAATCGGCATTTCTATTTTTTTCCCCCCCTTGAAGCCCCCCACACTGCCCTATTTTTTTTTCTTTCCTCCAGGCCCCCATTATTAGCGATTAATGATCCCTTTGTGCAAAAAAACCCAGGCTAGACAGACCCACTGGGCTAAAACTGGACTGGCCCATCTGGCATTTGCATTAAATCCAGTCTGCCCCTGCACCGAATTATGTTACTTTTTTCACTAACCTATTATTATTTACCATTATTTGACCACTTCCAGGTGTCTGTGAGTGATGATTTGTTCCCAGGACTCAGCGAGGGTACTGGTGACTGAGCTGAGTGGGTCTGGTCAGATGAACCCAACCCCTGCTGCTTATGAGGACTCTGACATGCAGGTGGAGCTCTACCTCTCTCCAGAAAAGCTGGTGGGGCTCCTATTGGTAAAGGGAGGGGTGTGGCCCTTTTTATAGGCTAATTATAGATGTGGAAGCATGCTTGACTGAATGTAGTGCATCAACACAATTCTATAATTGTCTAATTCCATGTCAGTGTAGCCCTAAATCTCAGATTCTAACATATCCTTCCTCCCAATGAAGTTTGTTTGACATGCTTTTTACATTTGTATCACAAACCATTTATGAGAAAATCATGATGAAAGTGGCCATTATAGGCCCTTCTAAGACCTATACATGCCTCCTGTAAGACCCTATGATCTGTGAACCCTACATGATGCAGACAACATCTTGGTGTCACTATACTCCTATTAGTGTGCACTCAAATATCTAGTATGTCTAGATTCTGAAATACATATTTCACATTAATTTATTCCATATACAAAATTATAATAGGAATATCTCAAAAGTACCCTTTTTTTGACGTATTGTTTTGAAAAATATACTTTTCAAACACGTACAATTTCCAGAGTGGGCTCTCTGGTACTTTTAATGAAATTACCCATTTTATACATAGAAATTGACACTTGATCATTAACCCAATCACAGCCTTCCTTTAGGTTTGCATATGCAGCAAATCACCAGCAGAGGTAGTTCCCTTTGAATCAATTTTCCCATTCACTGTGTTGGTGGTGCTCATAAAATTTATCATAACTTCAGAATTAGCAGAGAGCCCACTCTTTACATTTTATGTTATCATAGTGCATAGGCCTATTATTCCAAACAATGTCTTAAAATGAACCAAATCAAAAAGGGTATTTTGATTTTTAAAGTTGAATAAATTAATGTAACGGACCATAAGGTCTTATAGGAGTCATGTATAAAGTACAGTACCTTTAGAAAGTATTCATACCTCTTGACTAATTCCACATTTTGTTGTATTACAGCCTAAATTCAAAATGGATTAAATCGTTTTCCCCCCACACCCATAAACACATACTGTAATACCCCATAATGACAAAGTGAACACCTTTTTAGAAATTTTAGCAAATTTGACAAATTAAATACAGAAATACTGATTTACAGAAGTATTCACACCCCTGAGTCAATACTTTGTAGAAGCAACTTTGGTGACGATTACAGCTGTGAGTCTTTCTGGGTAACATTTGACATTTTAGTCATTTAGCAGAGACTCTTATCCAGAGCTACACACAGTAATGATTGCATACATTTTTCATTCTCTAAGACCTTTCCACACCTGGATTGTGCAACATTTGCCCATTATACTTTTCAAAATCTTTCAAGCTCTGTCAAATTGGTTGTTGATTATTAATAGACAGCCATTTTCAGATCTTTCCATACATTTTCAAGCCGATTTTAAGTCAAAACTGAAACTCGGCCATTCACTGTCTTCTTGGTAAGCAACTCCAGTGTAGATTTGGCCTTGTGTTTTAGGTTATTGTCCTGCTGAAAGGTGAAATAATCTCAGTGTCTAGCGAAAAGCAGACTGAACCAGGTTTTTCTCTCGGATTTTGCCATGACATTTTATTTTTTATCCTGAAAAACTGCCCAGTCCTTAACGACTACAAGCATACTCATAACATGATGCAGCCACCACTGTACTTGAAAATATGGAGAGTGGTACTCCGTACTGTGTTGTATTGGATTTGCCCCAAACATAACACTTTGTATTCAGGACAAAGAGTTAACAATCTGCCACATTCTTTGCAGAATTACTTTAGTGCCTTGTTGCAAACAGTATGCATGTTTTGGAATATTTTTTTTATAGGCTTCCTTCTTTTCACTCTGTCAATTAGGTTAGTGTTGTGGAGTAAATACAATGTTGTTGATCCATCCTCAGTTTTCTCCTATCAAAGACATTAAACTCTTTAACTGTTTTAAAGTCATCATTGGCCTCATGGTGAAATCTCTGAGTGGTTTCCTTCCTTTCTGGCAATTGAGTTAGGAAGAACGCCTGTATCTTTGTAGTGACTGGGTGTATTGATACACCATCCAAAGTGTATTAATAACTTCAATGTGTTCAAATGGATATTCAATGTTTGCTTTTTTTTTTTTTTTTTCCCATCTACCAATAGGTGCCCTTCTTTGCGAGGCATTACAAAACCTCCCTGGTCTTTGTGATTGAATCTGTTTGAAATTCACTGCTCGACTGTGGGACCTTACAGATAATTGTGTGGGTACCGAGACGAGGTAGTCATTCAAAAATCAGGTTAAACACTATTATTGTACACAGAGTCCATGCAACTTATGTGACTTGTTAAGCAAAAGTTTACTCCTCAATTTATTTAGGCTTTCCATAACATAGGGGTTGAATACTTATTGACTCAAGACATTTCAAAAATAATTACACTTTTATATTATGGGGTATTGTGTGTAGGCCAATGACAAACAGATATAAATGTAATCTATTTTAAATTCTGTCTGTAAGACAACAAAATGTGGAAAAAGTTAAAGGGTGTGAGTTAGAGGTCGACCGATTATGATTTTCCAACGCCAATACCGATTATTGGAGGACCAAAAAAAGCCGATACCGATTAATCGACCGATTTTTATATATATATTTTTAATAGTGACAATTACAACAATACTGAATGAACACTTTATTTTACCTTAATATAATACATCAATAAAATCTATTTAGTCTCAAATAAATAATGAAACATGTTCAATTTGGTTTAAATAATGCTTAAACAAAGTGTTGGAGAAGAAAGTACAAGGGCAATATTTGCCATGTTAAAAAGATAACGTTTAAGTTCCTTGCTCAGAACATGAGAACATATGAAAGCTGGTGGTTCCTTTTAACATGAGTCTTCAATATTCCCAGGTAAGAAGTTTTAGGTTGTAGTTATTATAGGAATTCTAGGACTATTTCTCTCTATACCATTTTGTATTTCATATACC
The DNA here is from genome assembly GCF_029448725.1 of Salvelinus fontinalis. Taxonomy (NCBI): domain Eukaryota; kingdom Metazoa; phylum Chordata; class Actinopteri; order Salmoniformes; family Salmonidae; genus Salvelinus; species Salvelinus fontinalis. Next base: position 18,224,249 of record NC_074673.1, on the reverse strand, counting down.
TTTGACTATTGGATGTTCTTATAGGCACTATAGTATTGCCAGTCTAATCTCGGGAGTTGATAGGCTTGAAGTCATAAACAGCGCAATGCTTGAAGCACAACGAAGAGCTGCTGGCAAATGTAGGAAAGTGCTATTTGAATGAATGCTTACGAGCCTGCTGCTGCCTACCACCGCTCAGTTAGAATGTTCTATCAAATATCAAATCATAGACTTAATTATAATATAATAACACACAGAAATAAGAGCGTTAGGTCATTTAATTTGGTCAAATCCGGAAATTATTATTTCGAACAACAAACAAAACGTTTATTCTTTCAGTGAAATACGGAACCGTTCCGTATTTTATCTAACGGGTGGCATCCCTAAGTCTAAATATTGCTGTTACATTGCACAACCTTCAATGTTATGTCATAATTATGTACAATTCTGGCAAATTAATTACGGTCTTTGTTAGGAAGAAATGGTCTTCACACAGTTCGCAATGAGCCAGACGGCCCAAACTTGCACAGAACGCAAGAGAAGTGACACAATTTCCCAAGTTAAAATAGATTCATGTTAGCAGGCAATATTAACTAAATATGCAGGTTTAAAAATATATACTTGTGTATTGATTTTAAGAAAGGCATAAATGTTTACGGTTAGGTACACATTGGTGCAACGACAGTGCTTTTTTCGCGAATGCGCTTGTTAAAATCACCCGTTTGGCGAAGTAGGCTGTGATTCGATGATAAATTAACAGGCACCGCATCGATTATATGCAATGCAGCACAAGCTAGATAAACTAGTAATATCATCAACCATGTGTAGTTAACTAGTGACTATGTTAAGATGGATTTTTTTTAGAAGATAAGTTTAATGCTAGCTAGCAACTTACCTTGGCTCCTTGCTGCACTCACGTAACAGGTAGTCAGCCTGCCACGTAGTCTCCTCGTGGAGTGCAATGTAATCTGCCATAATCGGTGTCCAAAAATGCCGATTACCGATTGTTATGAAAACGTGAAATCGTCCCTAATTAATCGGCCATTCCGATTAATCGGTCGACCTTTAGTGTGAATACTTTCTGAAGGCGCTGTAGGTCTAAAATTTAGACTACCACTATCATCATAAAAAATAATAATTCTGAAACGGTTTGATACAAATGTAAAAAGCATGTCAAACATCCTACCAGAACAATCTGAGATACCAAAAATATATTTTTAGCCTACGCTGGCATGGAATCGCTCAATTGTATTCGGCAGAAAACCTAGTGGTTTGCGAAATGGCCTGCATTGCTGACTCAGAGTCATATTTTTGGGTTCCTTACCCATATGAAGACAGAAAGCTATATACAGTCGTGGCCAAAAGTTTTGAGAATGACACAAATATACATTTTCATAAAGTTTGCTGCCTCAGTTTCTTTAGATATTTTCGTCAGATGTTACTATGGAATACTGAAGTAAAATTACAGACATTTCAAAAGTGTCAAAGGCTTTTATTGACAATTACATGAAGTTGATGCAAAGAGTCAATTTTTGCAGTGTTGGCCCTTTTTCAAGACCTCTTCAATCCACCCTGGCATGCTGTCAATTAACTTCTGGGCCACACCCTGACTGATGGCAGCCCATTCTTGCATAATCAATGCTTGGAGTTTGTCAGAATTTGTGGGGTTTTGTTTGTCCACCCACCTCTTGAGGATTGACCACAAGTTCTCCATGGGATTAAGGTCTGGGGATTTTCCTGGCCATGGACCCAAAATATTAATGTTTTCTTTCCCAAGCCACTTAGTTATCACTTTTGCCTTTATGGCAAGGTGCTCCATCATGCTGGAAAAGGCATTGTTCGTCACCAAACTGTTCCTGGATGGTTGGGAGAAGTTGCTCTCGGAGGATGTGTTGGTACCATTCTTTATTCATGGCCGTGTTCTTCGGCAAAATTGTGAGTGAGCCCACTCCCTTGGCTGAGAAGCAACCCCACACATGAATGGTCTCAGGATGCTTTACTGTTGGCATAACACAGGACTGATGGTAGCGCTCACCTTGTCTTCTCCGGGACAAGCTTTTTTCCGGATGCCCCAAACAATCAGAAAGGTGATTCATCAGAGAAAATGACTTTACCCCAGTCCTCAGCAGTCCAATCCCTATACCCTTTGCAGAATATCAGTCCATCCCTGATGTTTTTCCTGGAGAGAAGTGGCTTCTTTGCTGCCCTTCTTGACACCAGCCCATCCTCCAAAAGTCTTCGCCTCACTGTGCGTGCAGATGCACTCCCACCTGCCTGCTGCCATTCCTGAGCAAGCTCTGTACTGGTGGTGCCCCGAACCCGCAGCTGAATCAACTTTAGGAGACGGTCCTGACGCTTGCTGGACTTTCTTGGGCGCCCTGAAGCATTCTTCACAACAATTGAACCGCTCCCCTTGAAGTTCTTGATGATCCGATAAATGGTTGATTTAGGTGCAATCTTACTGGCAGCAATATCCTTTCCTGTGAAGCCATTTTTGTGCAAAGCAATGATGACGGCACATGTTTCCTTGCAGGTAACCATGGTTGACAGAGGAAGAACAATGATTCCAAGCACCACCCTCCTTTTGAAGCTTCCAGTCTGTTATTCGAACTCAATCAGTATGACAGAGTGTTCTCCAGCCTTGTCCTCGTCAACAATCACACCTGTGTTAACGAGAGAATCACTGACATGATGTCAGCTGGTCCTTTTGTGGCAGGGCTGAAATGCAGTGGAAATGTTTTTGGGGGATTCAGTTCATTTGCATGGCTAAGAGGGACTTTGCAATTAATTGCATTTCATCTGATCACTCTTCATAACATTTCGGAGCATATGAAATTGCCATCATACAAACTGAGGCAGCAGACTTTGTGAAAATTTATATTGGTGTCATTCTCAAACCTTTTGTCCACGACTGTACATTCCTATATTCCTATGCATTTAAAAGATGCTTGAATGAACAGACATGCGAATGAGCTATGACTCCGATGTGACACTGTTCTTACAGCCATTAACATGCTCCATTATCTTGATTGCTGAGTGGACATATGGGGGGACATTCATAAAAGTCTCACTTGCATCAGAGGTTGATGAATGGCACACTGGAGAAACTTTCCTTGTAGTGTTACTTTTAAATGGAGTTTGTTGGTTAGCATTTTATCAAAACAAACACTGAGCAATCAAACACTCTTCTCCCTCTCTTTCAGCGTCACTTTTGAAATGATTTGGTGGGCAAGTTTGTACTATAAATTAAGCTGTGGTGCTGTTGCCTGGTGGGAATGCTGCTAGCCTTTTCAGTGAGATTGGTCTCTGGGATGGAGGAGACATAGGTGTGCCTACTGAGATGTGGCCATTAAAGCTATTGGGGAGGTTATGATATATCTCTGGTGTCTCTGCACCATTCTGATTACGCTGAGCCAAAAGGCATGGGGTGCAAACACTCCCATCCATAATCATCTGTGGTGTTAACCTAGAACCTGGCTACCTCCTCCAGCGACAGACAGACAATAGACACAGTCATGAGTAGAATTTAGAATGTTGTCGACGCCTGTGGAAGGTAAGCTTTCACTGGTTTCTTTTTTCTCCAAAAGCAAGAGTAATTACTACACAACACTCCCCCTGGGCACACACTGGTCGAATCAATGTTGTTTCAACGTCATTTGTCAGCCTATTGTGACGTGGAATCTATGTGGAAAACATATTTGGATTTGCAAAAAGTCAACAAGTACTATTTTCATCTCATTTCAACCAGCGTTATAAACATTTAAATTAGGGTAAAACTTCAACTTAAATACAATGACTTAAACTTACTTACAGATTTGTTACGTTAACATAATTTCAACATAATTATCAGAAATATGTACACTACCGTTCAAAAGTTTGGGGTCACTTAGAAATGTCCTTGTTTTTGAAAGAAAAGCAACTTCATTAAATAGTACACGCAAAACACCAGTCTCAACGCCAACAGTGAAGAGGCGACTCCGGGATGCTGGCCTTTTAGGCAGAGTTCCTCTGTCCAGTGTCTGTGTTCTTTTGCCCATTTTAATCTATTATTTTTATTGACAGTCTGAGTCTGAGCTTTTTCTTTGCAACTCTGCCTAGAAGGCCAGCATCCCGGAGTCGCCTCTTCACTGTTGGCATTGAAACTGGTGTTTTGTGGGTACTATTTAATGAAGCTGCCAGTTGACGACTTGTGAGGCGTCTGTTTCTCAAACTAGATACTCTAATGTACTTGTCCTCTTGCTCAGTTGTGCACCGGGGCCTCCCACTCTTTCTATTCTGGTTAGTGCCAGTTTGCGCTGTTCTGTGAAGGGAGTAGTACACAACGCTGTACGAGATTTTCAGTTTCTTGGCAATTTCTCGCATGGAAAAGCCTTCATTTCTCAGAACAAGAATAGACTGACGAGTTTCAGAAGAAAGTTCTTTGTTTCTGGCCATTTTGAGCCTGTAATCGAACCCGCTGATGCTCCAGATACTCAACTAGTCTAAAGAAGGCCAATTTTATTGCTTCTTTAATCAGAACAACAGTTTTGAGCTGTGCTAACATAATTGCGAAAGGGTTTTCTAATGATCAATTAGCCTTTTAAAATTATAAACTTGGATTAGCTAACAACCATCACAACCACCATTGGAACACAGGAGTGATGGTTGCTGATAATGGGCCTCTGTACGACTATGTAGATATTCAATTCAAAATCAGCCATTTCCAGCTACAATAGTCATTTACAACACTAACAATGTCTACACTGTCTTTCTCATAAATTATATGTTATTTTAATGGACAAAAAGTGCTTTTCTTTAAAAAACAAGGACATTTCTAAGTGACCCCAAACTTTTGAACGGTAGTGTATATATTAATATATTATCCAAGCATGAAACGTTGATATTTGGTTGCATTCACAATTCAATATCCAGTTGATTGATAAGATGGATTCATGTCTCCTTCTCAACCAAAAATCTAAGTTAAAGCATAGCAATAATAATGCTCTTGAAATAAGTTTGATTTGATTTAGTCCTATTCTTAATTATTAACTTGTAGATTACATTTGAAGTCAACCAACCATCCTTCATATAAAAGACAATATTCAAAGGTGAAAGTTTATTATTAATATCATTAATTTGGCATCCTATTTATATGGCTAATGATAATTACTTCTAAAGATACAATCAACCATGAATGAATGATAGTATACCTAGCTACTCTTTGAAAGGGTGTCATTTGGGCGAATGGGATGTCAATGTTGCCTATATAAACCCAACCTCACTCTGAATTTACATTCACATACAGCTTGTGAAGGAAAGTTATTACTTTCAAATATTCAATGTTATTTAGCTGGTCTACAAAAATGAGTATGGAAGCTGATCAATGTCTAAATGTGTTGACATGATAGTCCAGCTTGTTTCTAAGGTTGCGAGTTCAAATCTCATCAACTTTAGCTAATTAGCAACTTTCCAACTTACTACTTTTTAGCTATTTTGCAACTACTGAGCATTGCAACTACTGAGCATGTTAGCTAACCCTTTTAGCTAAATCCTTCCCCTTCCCCTAGTCCTACAGTGCATTCGGAAAGTATTCAGACCCATTGACCTTTTCCATATTTTGTTACATTAGTGCCTTATTCTAAAATGGATTACATTTTTGTTTTTTTCCTCATCAATCTACACACAACAACCCATAATGACAAAGCGAAAACATTTTTTTTATTTTTTATTTGTCCATTTATCCTCCTTGAGATGGTAATTCAACTTGATTGGACATGATTTGGAAAGGCACACACCTGTCTATATAAGGTGCCACAGTTGACAGTGCATGTCAGAGCAAAAACCAAGCCATGAGGTCGAAGGAATTGTCCGTAGAGTACTGAGACAAGATTGTGTTGAGGCACAGATCAAGGAAGGGTACCAAAAGGGTACCCTTCCTTGATCTGGGGGGGAAGGGTACCAAAAATGTCTTCAGCATTGAAGGTCTCCAAGAACACAGTGGCCTCCATTTTTAAATGGAAGAAGTTTGGAACCACCAAGACTGTTCCTAGAGCTGGCTGCCCGGCCAAACTGAACAATTGGAGAAGGGCCTTGGTCAGGGAGGTGACCAAGGACCTGATGGTCACTCTGACAGAGCTCCAGAGTTCCTCTGTGGAGATGGGAGAAACTTCCAGAATGAAAACCATCTCTTCAGCACTCCACCAATCAGGCCTTTATGGTAGAGTGGCGAGACAGAAGCCACTCCTCAGTAAAAGGCACATGACAGCCTGCTTGGAGTTTACCAAAAAGCACCTAAAGGATTTTCAGACCATGAGAAAAAAGATTCTCTGGTCTGATGAAACCAAGAAATAACTATGGGGATGTTTTTTCAGCGGCAGGGACTGGGAGACTAGTCAGGATTGAGGGAAAGATGAACAGAGCAAAGTACAGAGTGATCTTTGATGAAAACCTGCTCCAGAGCGCTCAGGACCTCAGACTGGGGCGAAGGTTCACCTTCCAACAAGACAACGACCCTAAGCACACAGCCAAGACAACGCAGGAGTTGCTTCAGGACAAGTCTCTGAATGTCCTTGAGTGGCCCAGCCAGAGTCCGGACTTGAACATCTCTGGAGAGACCTGAAAATAGTTGTGAAGCGACACTCCCCATCCAACCTGACAGAGCTGGACAGGATGTGCAGAGAAGAATGGGAGAAACTCCCCAAATACAGGTGTGCTAAGCTTGTAGCGTCAAACCCAAGAAGCCTCCAGATCAAGCAATGGCGCCGAAGGAGATTGCTGCCGTTTTACGATCCCGTAACCAATTGTGCATGTTTTTTCACATTATTTTGTACATAATGTTTCTGCCACCGTGTCTTATGACAGAAAAGAGCTTCTAGATATCAGGACAGTGATTACTCACCCCATACTGGAGGAATACTTTTTCTTCAATGAGTCGGATGGGAAGGATTTACAGACGTCCGACAAGGTCCTCATCCCCGTAATTCGCAGGAGAAAGAGACGGAGGTATCGTGGACGAAGATCCGGGTGCCTTGTTAGGATCCGTCGCCGAGACGGTAATCTACCTTTACCATCGGTCCTATTTGCCAACGTACAATCATTGATAATAAAATATACAAAATACGATCACGTATATCCTACGAAAGGGACATTAAAAACTGTGATGTCTTGTGTTTCACCGAGTTGTGGCTGAATGACGACATGAATAATATACAGCTGGTGGGTTTTAAGCTTTTTCGGTAGAATAGAACAGCAGCCTCTGGTAAGACATAGATAGTGTGGTCTATCTCACTTGAGATAGTGTGGTCTACAGCTTATCATGAGATACTCTATCTACCAAGATAATTTATCTGTATTTTTCGTAGCTGTCTACATACCAACACAAACCGATGCTGGCACTAAGACCGCACTCAATGAGCTGTATACGGCCATAAGTAAACAGGGAAACGCTCAACCAGAGGTGGCCGGGGACTTTAATGCAGGAAAACTTAAGTCCGTTTTACCTCATTTCTACCAGCATGTCAAATGTGTAAGCAGAGGGAAAAACACTAGACCACCTTTACTCCAAACACAGAGACGTGTACAAAGCTCTCCTTCGCCCTCCATTTGGCAAATTTGGCAAATTTCTATCCTCCTGATTCCAGTTTACAAACAAAAACTTAGGCAAGAAGCACCAGTGACTCAGTCAATAAGAAAGTGGTCAGATGAAGCAGATGCTAAGCTACAGGACTGTTTTGCTAGCACAGACTGGAATATGTTTTGGGATTCCTCCGATGTCATTGAGGAGTACACCACATCAGTCACTGGCTTCATCAATAAGTGCATCAATGACGTCGTCCCCACAGTGCCCGTACGTACATACCCCAACCAGAAGCCATGGATTACAGGCAACATCCGCACTGAGCTAAAGGCTAGAGCTGCCGCTTTCAAGGAGCGGGACTCTAACCCGGAAGCTTATACGAAATCCCGCTATGCCCTCCATCAAACCATCAAACAGGCCAAGCTTCAATTCAGCTAAATTACTTCTATGCTCGCTTCGAGGTAAGTAACAATGAAGCATGCTTGAGAGCATCAGCTGATCGGGACAACTGTGTGATCACGCTCTCTGTAGCCGATGTGAGTAAGACCTTTTAAACAAGTACACTTTCTTTTAACCTTTTATTTATCTAGGCAAGTCAGTTAAGAACAAATACTTATTTACAATTTTTTGCCAGGTCGCAATTGTAAATGAGAACGTGTTCTCAATTTGCCTACCTGGTTAAATAAAGGTGAAATAAATAAATAAATAAAACAATGACAGCCTACACCGGCCAAACCCGGACGACGCTGGGCCAATTGTGCACCACCCCATGGGACTCCAAATCACGGCCGGTTGTGATACAGACTGGATTCAAACCAGGGTGTCTGTAGTGACGCGTCAAGCACTGAGATGCAGTGCCTTAGACCGCTGTGCCACTCGGGTTCCTGAATATTCACAAGTCCGCAGGGCCAGAAGGATTACCAGGACGCGTACTCCGAGTATGCGCTGACCAACTGGCAATTGTCTTCACTGACATTTTCAACCTCTCCCTGTCTGAGTCGGTATTACAAACATGTTTCAAGCAGACCACCATAGTCCTTGTGCCCAAGAACACTAAGGTAACCTGCCTTAATGACTACCGACCCGTAGCACTCACGTCTGTAGCCTTGAAGTGCTTTGAAAGGCTGGTCGTGGCTCACATCAACATCATTATCCCAGATACCTAGACCCACTCCAATTAGCATACCACCCAAACAGATCCACAGATTATGCAATCTCTATTGCACTCCACACCTGGACAAAAGGAACACCTATGTGAAAATGTTATTCATTGACTACAGCTCAGCGTTCAACATCATAGTGCCCTCATAGTGCTCTCATCACTAGTCTAAGGACCCTGGGACTAAACACCTCCCTCTGCAACTGGATCCTGGACTTCCTGACGGGCAAGCCCCAGGTGGTAAGGGTTGGTAACAACACATCTGCCAGGCTGATCCTCAACACGGGGGATCCTCAGGTGCATGCTCAGTCCCCTCCTGTACTCCCTGTTAACTCACATATGGCCAGGCACGACACCAACACCATCATTAAGTTTGCTGATGACAAAACAGTGTGATCAACGACAATGAAGAGACAGCCTATCGGGAGGAGGTCAGAGACCTGGCCATGTGGTGCCAGGACAACAACCTCTCCCTCAACGTGATCAAGACAAAGGAGATGATTGTGGACTACAGGAAAAGGAGGACCGAGCATGCCCCCATTCTCATCTACAGGGCTGTAGGGAGCAGGTTGAGAGCTTCAAGTTCCTTGGTGTTCACATCACCAACAAACTAACACGATCCAAGCACACCAAGACAGTCGTGAAGTAGGCAAGACAAAACCTATTCCCCCTCAGGAGACTGGAAAGATTTGGCATGGGTCCTCAGATCCTCAAAAGGTTCTACAGCTGCAACATCGAGAGCAATCTGACTGGTTGCATCACTGCCTGGTATGGCAACTGCTCTGCCTCCGACCGCAAGGCACTACAGAGGGTAGTGCGTACGACCCAGTACATCACTGGGGCCAAGCTTTCTGCCATCCAGGACCTCTATACCAGGCGGTGTCCGAGGAAGGTGCTAAAAATTGTCAAAGACGCTGGCCTATAGTCATAGACTGTTCTCTCTGCTACCGCAGGGTAAGCGGTATCGGTGCGCCAAGTCTAGGTCCAAGAGGCTTCTAAACAGCTTCTACCCCAAGCCACAACAACGCCGGATTCCTACCGTAATCCCTGAGCCACTACTTCTGATCCTCACAGTTAGCTTGCAGCTAGCTAGCTCACAGCTAGCTTGCACCCTTCGTGGCACCCAGTACCGAAGCTATCCCCTAACGCCACTGCCACGAAGCTAGCACCAGTTAGCAAACAAAATTCTACAATACCTCTTTCGCCATCTGGCTTGGATTCTCTGTCGACACGGCGCCCCGCCGCACCACCCCATCTGGTCTGCCGACAAATACTCCATCCGCTGTGCCCTCAACCGGCCTCCGTCTGAGCAGACCACCCCCGGGCTACTAACTTTAAACGCTGCGTGCTAGCGTGGTGACAGCATCCCTGTTCCATCCACTGCTCCCCCCTGGACACTACGATCACTTGGCTACATAGCTGATGCCTGCTGGACTGTCCATTAATCACGGTACTCCATTCTGTTTATTTGTGTTTATCTGTCGGCCCCAGCCGCGAACTCAGGCTCTGTGTGTAGTTAATCCGACCCTCTCTGCCTAGTGTCGTGGAAAATCATCTCAGAAATATAACGCTTTATCAGAACTTGTGAAATCAAAACATGCTTTTATTTACAATTGTATAACCATCTGGAATGTCCCGCGGAACACACACCCTCCCAGAGCACTGGTTCTCTCTTTATCCCCAAATAGCATATGAGTCCACCCCATATGCAAATAAGCATACTTCCCCTAATTCTTCCTACCATCATTATCTTTTTAGTTCAGGCTTCCTGCTTGTTCATGCATACTAACGCCCATTATCTGCTTTCAGTTAAATTATAATAGTGGCCAGACCCTCTTATCCCAGTGTGTCAACAAACTCTTTTTCCCTTCCCTTCACCACTAAATCAATGCACTCTTTGTTCTGTTCCCCCCTATCCTTAGGGTATCCAATTGCTTTTAGGCGCCTAGGTGTCTGACACATACGTAGTGGAATGGGTAGACTATAAATCTAGTGTGTCAAAGCTTTTTCCATACATGCACTTTAAAGCACGTATGACTTTGGCCATCTGCTAATCTTTGGTTTCCTGTATTTACCAGAATGGCAAATGCACTCACATCTGCCTTCTTCTACTATTTTCTAGTGTACTCCTGTCTATTGTTTAATAGTGTGATATCTACCTACATATGTATCAATTACTCCTACACTAGTCATCGCCATTTTACCTGCTGTTGTTGTGTTAGCTGACTAGCTGCTGTTGTCTCACCTGTTGTTTTAGCTAGCTCTCCCAATCAAGACCTGCGATTACTTTATGCCTTACTATATGTCTCTCTCAAATATCAATATGCCTTGTATACTGTTGTTCGGGTTAGTTACCATTGTTTCAGTTTTCAATGGAGCCCGTAGTTCCACTCCTAATACCTCTGATACCTCCTTTGTCCCACCTCCCACACATGCGGTGACCTCACCCATTATAACCAGCATGTCCAGAGATACAACCTCTCTTATCATCACCCAGTGCCTGGGCTTACCTCCGCTGTACCCACACCCCACCATACCCCTGTCTGCACATTATGCCCTGAATATATTCTACCACGCCCATAAATCTGCTCCTTTTATTCCTTGTCCCCAACGCTCTAGGCAACCAGTTTTGATAGCCTTTAGCCGCACCCTCATCCTACTACTCTCTCAATGATAGGTCTCTCCTATCATTGCTATGCAGACGACACACAATTAATCTTCTCCTTTCCCCCTTCTGATGACCAGGTGGCGAATCGCATCTCTGCATGTCTGGCAGACATATCAGTGTGGATGACGGATCACCACCTCAAGCTGAACCTCGGCAAGACGGAGCTGCTCTTCCTCCCGGGGAAGGACTGTCCGTTCCATGATCTCGCCATCACGGTTGACAACTCCATTGTGTCCTCCTCCCAGAGCGCTAAGAACCTTGGCGTGATCCTGGACAACACCCTGTCGTTCTCCACCAACATCAAGGCGGTGGCCCGTTCCTGTAGGTTCATGCTCTACAACATCCGCAGAGTACGACCCTGCCTCACACAGGAAGCGGCGCAGGTCCTAATCCAGGCACTTGTCATCTCCCGTCTGGATTACTGCAACTCGCTGTTGGCTGGGCTCCCTGCCTGTGCCATTAAACCCCTACAACTCATCCAGAACGCCGCAGCCCGTCTGGTGTTCAACCTTCCCAAGTTCTCTCACGTCACCCCGCTCCTCCGCTCTCTCCACTGGCTTCCAGTTGAAGCTCGCATCCGCTACAAGACCATGGTGCTTGCCTACGGAGCTGTGAGGGGAACGGCACCTCAGTACCTTCAGGCTCTGATCAGGCCCTACACCCAAACAAGGGCACTGCGTTCATCCACCTCTGGCCTGCTCGCCTCCCTACCACTGAGGAAGTACAGTTCCCGCTCAGCCCAGTCAAAACTGTTTGCTGCTCTGGCACCCCAATGGTGGAACAAACTCCCTCACGACGCCAGGACAGCGGAGTCAATCACCACCTTCCGGAGACACCTGAAACCCCACCTCTTCAAGGAATACCTAGGATAGGATAAAGCAATCCTTCTGCCCCCCCCCCCCCCCCCCCCCCTTAAAAGATCTAGATGCACTATTGTAAAGTGGCTGTTCCACTGGATGTCATTAGGTGAATGCACCAATTTGTAAGTCGCTCTGGATAAGAGCGTCTGCTAAATGACTTAAATGTAAATGTAAATGTACTCCTCTGTTCCTCGGGTGATGTGGAGGTAAACCCAGGCCCTACATGTCCCCAGGCAGCCTCATTTGTTGACTTCTGTGATCGAAAAAGCCTTGGTTTCATGCATGTCAACATCAGAAGCCTCCTCCCTAAGATTGTTTTACTCACTGCTTTAGCACACTCTGCCAACCCTGATGTCCTTGCCGTGTCTGAATCCTGGCTTAGGAAAGCCACCAAAAATTCTGAGATTTCCATACCCAACTATAACACTTTCCGTCAAGATAGAACTTCCAAAGGGGGAGGAGTTGCAATCTACTGCAGAGATAGCCTGCAAAGTTCTGTCATACTTTCCAGGTCTATGCCCAAACAGTTCGAACTTCTAATTAAAAAAATTAATCTCTCCAGAAATAAGTCTCTCACTGTTGCCGCCTGCTACCGACCCCCCTCAGCTCCCAGCTGTGCCCTGGACACCATCTGTGAATTGATCGCCCCCCATCTAGCTTCAGAGTTTGTTCTGTTAGGTGACCTAAACTGGGATATGCTTAACACCCCGGCAGTCCTACAATCTAAGCTAGATGCCCTCAATCTCACACAAATCATCAAGGAACCCACCAGGTACAAACCTAAATCCGTAAACATGGGCACCCTAATAGACATTATCCTGACCAACTTGCCCTCCAAATACACCTCTGCTGTCTTCAATCAGGATCTCAGCGATCACTGCCTCATTGCCTGTATCCGCTATGGGTCCGCGGTCAAACGACCACCCCTCAACACTGTAAAACGCTCCATAAAACACTTCTGCGAGCAGGCCTTTCTAATCGACCTGGCCCGGGTATCCTGGAAGGATATTGACCTCATCCCGTCAGTTGAGGATGCCTGGTCATTCTTTAAAAGTAACTTCCTCACCATCTTAGACAAGCATGCTCCGTTCAAAAAATGCAGAACTAAGAACAGATGTAGCCCTTGGTTCACTCCAGACCGGACTGCCCTCGAACAGCACAAAAACATCCTGTGGCGAACTGCAATAGCATCGAATAGTCCCTGTGATATGCAACTGTTCAGGGAAGTCAGGAACCAATACACGCAGTCAGTCAGGAAAGCAAAGGCCAGCTTTTTCAAGCAGAAATTTGCATCCTGTAGCTCTAACTCCAAAAAGTTCTGGGACACTGTAAAGTCCATGGAGAACAAGAGCACCTCCTCCCAGCTGCCCACTGCACTGAGGCTAGGTAACACGGTCACCACCGATAAATCTGTGATAATCGAAGACTTCAACAAGCAATTCTCAACGGCTGGCCATGCCTTCCTCCTGGCTATTCCAACCTTGCCCAACAGCTTTATGTTCATCGTCCACGGTAGGACAAATTGTCTATAAATAGAGAAAGTACAGTACTGTTGCTACTCTCCCTGGGAGTGGCCGTCATGCAAAGATGACTGCTAAAGCACAGCGCAGAATGCTCAATGAGGTTAAGAAGAATCCTAGTGTCAGCTAAAGACTTACAGAAATCTCTGGAACATGCTAGCATCTCTGTTGACGAGTCTACGATACGTAGAACACTAAACAAGAATGGTGTTCATGGGAGGACACCACGGAAGAAGCCACTGCACGTCTTAAGTTTGAAAAAGTGCACTTGGATGTTCAACAGCGCTACTGGCAAAATATATTCTGTGGACAGATGAAACTACAGTTGAGTTGTTTGGAAGGAACACACAACACTATGTGTAGAGAAGAAAAGGCACAGGACATCAACATCAAAACCTCATCCCAACTGTAAAGTATGGTGGAGGGAGCATCGTGGTTTGGAGCTGCTTTGCTGCCTCAGGGCCTGGACAGCTTGCTATCATCGATGGAAAAATAAATTCCCAAGTTTATCAAGACATTTTGCAGGAGAATGTAAGGCTATCTGGCCACCAATTGAAGCTCAACAGAAGTTGGGTGATACAACAGGACAACGACCCAAAACACATAAGTAAATCAACAACAGAATGGCTTCAACAGAAGAAAATACGCCTTCTGGAGTGGCCCAGTCTGAGTCCTGACCTCAACCCGATTGAGATGCTGTGGCATGAACTCAAGAGAGCATTTCACACCAGACATCCCAAGAATATTGCTGAACTGAAACAGTTTTGTAAAGAGGAATAGGCCAAAATTCCTCCTGACCGTTGGGCAGGTCTGATCCGCAACTACAGAAAACGTTTGGTTGAGGTTATTGCTGCCAAAGGAGGGTCAACCAGTTATTAAATCCAAGGGTTCACATACTTTTCCCACCCTGCACTGTGAATGTTTACACGGTGTGTTCATTAAAGACATGAAAACGTATAAATGTTTGTATGTTATTAGTTTAAGCAGACTGTGTTTGTCTGTTGTTGTGACCTAGATGAAAATCAGATAAAAATGTATGACCAGTTTATGCAGAAATCCAGGTATTTCCAAAGGGTTCACATACTTTTTCTTGACATACTTTTTCTTGCATAGTCACTTTAATAACTCTACCTATGTGTACATATTACCTCAATTACCTCGACTAACTGGTGCCCCCGCACATTGACTCTGTACCGCTACCCCCTGTATATAGCTTCGCTATTGTTATTTACCTGCTGCTCCTTAATTATTTGTTACTTTTATTTTAAGTATGTTTTTCTTAACTGCATTGTTGGTTAAGGGCTTGTAAGTAAGCATTTGTAAAGGGTCTGAATACTTATGTAAATGTAATATTTCAGTTTTTTTTTTATACATTTACCAAAAATTCTAAAAACTTGTTTTTGCTTTGTCATTATGGGGTATTGTGTGTAGACTGATGAGGGAAAAAACAATTTAATACATTTTAGAATAAGGTCTGCAACGTAACAAAATGTTTAAAAAGTCAAGGGGTCTGAATACTTTCCAAATGTACTGTATGTAACTCCTAAACTTAACCCTAACCCAACCCCTAACCCCTAGTCTAGCTAACGTTAGCCAGCTAGCTAGAAATCGTATAATACTGTATCATGCAAATGCATAATGGACATCCACAGATTAATACATAATGGACATCCACAATTTAATACATACCATACGAAAAGTAGCATATCATGCTAAAAGGAGTGACAGATTTACGTACAGAATAATACGAAAAGCCACTGAGACCAGGTTATACATAGAGGTAGCCATCTGGATGGAAGACTAGTTGTCAATGAAATGCATTATCCCTCATAAACCAGCACAAGTCACTGTTCAGGCAGGAATCATTTGACTGTGGCTTCAAATTTTGTTTCAATACACCTCTTTATTTAGGTTGATGGCATGACGTAGAAACAATGAGGTTGATTCAAACATATCATTTTACTATCAACATTGAAACAAGGTAAACATAAATCTAATCATATGAAATTCTACATAATATCAACCACCCAATATAAAGTATATTGTATGTAGGATGAAAAATATTGTTTCCGTTTCTACATGGAATATTCTAAGCACTTTCAACGTATACATAGTTCTGATGACTATGTTGAAATTAGATTGACGTAACAACCTGTTAGTCAGGTTATGTCATTGTATTTAAGTTAAGTTTTACACTAATTTCAATGTTTGTAACACTGGTTGAAATTAGATAAACAGTACTGGTTGATAACTTTTTGCAAATCCAAATGCTTTCCACGTAGATTCCACATCACAATAGGATGACAAATTACGTTGAAACAACATTAATTCAACCAGTGTGCTCTCACATAATGTAGGCTAAGAGAATCAATTTGAAAAAGACCATTACATATTTGTCTCTGACCCCACAGAAAGCCTTGTCGGGAACAGAAGACCTCGTTCGGGTCACTTCCCTGGAAATGTGTGTGGACACTCAGGAGAGCACTCTTGGCAACTTTGGTGAGAGACAATCACTGGTCAAGCAGCATACACTACAAATAGATATATACATATTTTTGCATGCAGTATTTGAATTTATAGGGGACTATGTACTGGTTATGAAGTGTATATCAATAGTACTGTATGTGAATCCTCGTTTTTAATCAAACACGAAGTGGGCGTTATGCCATACCTACTGCAAATGTGGAAATGTACAGGGTTGATCGACTCACACTTGATGAGTTCATGTAATGACTTATAGCATAGGTAAATGAAGACAGTCACAATCTATACAGACATGGTTTCTCGTCAGACATAGATAAAGACCAGCCAAAAAAACACTGTAGCTGTGTGACACACAAAACAGAACATGCCAAATTCACCCTCAGGTTTGTACTGTACCAAAGCTCTCTCACTTGGCACAACTCCCTCCCTCTCTCTTCTCACTGGTTTAAAAGATAAGGCCAGAAAGAACCACACCATCATGCTCACATATGTCCTTAGGAAAACCTCAGTTGCACAACGTGTGCAGGCATGACTGAAGTTTGTCTGCACAGGGGTGAATCACGTGCGTCTGGCTAGTGCACTAGCAGCAGAGTCCATCTCACTCTCAATCTCTCTGCTAATGAATGGAGTTTATAGGCCTGTTGAGGCATGGCTGGGAGGGAGCCAGCCATCTGTTTAAGACCCAATCACATCAAGTCATCGGCCCTCTGTGACGTGTGAGGAACGTCTCTCTCTATCTTATCATCTTGCAGGTGCCTACTTGCCCAAGCTGGTGCAGCTGAAAATGAACAACAGTATGATAATGTCAGTGAGGTAAGTGGAAAGTTCCACTATAGTGCTCTGTCTCTGTATGTCTATTATAGTTATGTGTTGTAGTTTTTTACTTCTCTTTGACTAGGTAAAACAAAGCACTTTCTGCATTCCAAGTACTACAAATACTACTGCTAGCAGTACTTCACAGTAAGGCAGGTAGCCCTGTACAGTTGAAGTCGGAAGTTTACATACACCTTAGCCAACTTGTAACTTGGCTACATACACAGGGTACCAGTACCAAGACGATGTGCAGGGGTACGAGGTAATTGAGGTAGATATATACAGTTGAAGTCAGAAGTTTACATGCACCTTAACCAAATACATTTAAACTCCGTTTTTCACAATTTCTGACATTTAATCCTAGTAAAAATTCCCTGTCTTAGGTCAGTTAGGATCACCACTTTATTTTAAGAATGTGAAATGTCAGAATAATAGTAGAGAGAATGATTTATTTCAGCTTTTATTTTTTTCATCACATTCCCAGTGGGTCAAACGTTTACATACACTCAATTAGTATTTGGTAGCATTGCCTTTAAATTGTTTAATTTGGGTCAAACGTTCCAGGTAGCGTTCCACAAGCTTCCCACAATAAGTTATGTGAATTTTGGCCCATTCCTCCTGACAGAGCTGGTGTAACTGAGTCAGGTTTGTAGGCCTTGCTCACACACGCTTTTTCAGTTCTGCCCACAACTTTTCAATAGGATTGAAGTCAGGGCTTTGTGATGGCAACTCCAATACCTTGACTTTGTTGTCCTTAAGACATTTTGCCACAACTTTGGAAGTATGCTTGGGGTCATTATCCATTTGGAAGACCCATTTGCGACCAAGTTTTAACTTCCTGACTGATGTCTTGAGATGTTGCTTCAATATATCCATATAATTTTCCTCCCTCATGATGCCATCTATTTTGTGAAGTGCAACAGTCCATCCTGCAGCAAAGCACCCCCACAACATGATGCTGCCACCCCGTGCTGCACGGTTGGGATGGTGTTCTTTGGCTTGCAAGCCTCCTCCTTTTCCCTCCAAACATAACGATGGTCATTATGGCCAAACAGTTCTATTTTTGTTTCATCAGACCAGAGGACATTTCTCCAAAAAGTACAATCTTTTTCCCCATGTGCAGTTGCAAACCGTAGTTTGGCTTTTTTTATGGCGGTTTTTGAGCAGTGGCTTTTTACTTGCTGAGCGGCCTTTCAGGTTATGTCGATATAGGACTCGTTTTACTGTGGATATAGATACATTTGTACCTGTTTCCTCCAGCTGCTTCACAAGGTCCTTTGCTGTTGTTCTGGGATTGATTTGCACTTTTCGCACCAAAGTACGTTCATCTCTAGGAGACAGAACGCGTCTCCTTCCTGAGTGGTATGATGGCTGTGTGGTTCCATGGTGTTTATTCTTGCGTACTATTGTTTGTACAGATTAACGTGGTACCTTCAGGCGTTTGAAAATGGCTCCCAAGGATGAACCAGACTTGTGGAGGTCCACAATTTTTTTTCTGAGGTCTTGGCTGATTTCTTTTGATTTCCCCATGATGTCAAGCAAAGAGGCACTGCGTTTGAAGGTAGGCCTTTAAATACATCCACAGGTACACTTCCAATTGACTCAAATGATGTCAATTAGCCTAACAGAAGCTTCAAAAGCCATGATATAATTTTCTGGAAATTTCCATGCTGATTAAAGGCACAGTCAACTTAGTGTATGTAAACTTCTGACCCACTGGAATTGTGATAAGTGAAATAATCCTTCTGTAAACAATTTTTGAAAAAATTACTTGTGTCATGCACAAAGTAGATGTCCTAACCGACTTGCCAAGACTATAGTTTGTTAACAAGAAATTTATGGAATGTTTGAAAAATTAGTTTTAATGTCTCTAACCTAAGTATATGTAAACTTCCAACTTCAACTGTATATGCTCAGTCTCCATGATAGGGGACAGAGCAGGAGACCCACTGTGTATGGGTTTCCTATTAATCAATCAAATGTATTTATAAAGCCTTTTTTACATCAGCAGATGCCACAAAGTGCTATACAGAAACCCAGCCTAAAACCCCAAACAGCAAGCAATGCAGATGTAGAAGCATGGTGTCTAGGGAAAACTCCCTAGGAAGGCAGGAACCTAGGAAGAAACTTAGAGAGGAACCAGGCTCTGAGGGGTGGCCAGTTCTCTTCTGGCTATGCCGGGGGAAATTATAGGAGTACATGGCCATTAAGGCCAGATTGTTCTTCAAGATGTTCAAATGTTCATAGATGACCAGCAGGGTCAAATAATAATCACAGTGGTTGTAGAGGCTGCAACCGGTCAGTACCTTAGGAGTAAATGTCAGTTGGCTTTTCATACCTGAGCATTCAGAGATCGAGACAGCAGGTGCGGTAGAGAGAGAGAGAGAAAGTCGAAAACAGCACTTCCGGGACTAGGTAGCACGTCTGGTGAACAGATCAGGGTTCCATAGCCGCAGGCAGAACAGTTGAAACTGGAGCAGCAGCACGACCAAGTGGACTGGGGACAGCCAAGAGTCATCAGGCCAGGTAGTCCTGAGGCATGATCCTAGGGCTCAGGTCCTCCGGGAGGGGAGGGAGAGAGAGAATTCTTTTTATTTCATTTATTTATTTTTTATTTCACCTTTATTTAACCCAGGTTGGCTAGTTGAGAACAAGTTCCTATTTACATCTGTGACCTGGCCAAGATGAAGCAAAGCAGTGTGACAAAAACAACAACACAGAGTTACACATGGAATAAACAAACGTACAGTCAATAACACAATAGAAAAATCTGTATACAGTGTGTGCAAATGAAGAAAGGAGGTAAGACAATAAATAGTCCAATAGTGGCAAAGTAATTACAATTTAGCAATTTACACTGGAGTGATATATGTGCAGATGAGGATGTGCAAGTAGAAATACTAGTGTGCAAAAGAGCAGAAGAAAAAAAATATGGGGATGAGGTAGGTAGTTGGTTGAATGGGCTTTTTACAGGGGCTGTGTACAGCTGTAGCGATCGGTAAGCTGCTCTGACAGCTGACACTTAAAGTTAGTGAGAGAGATATAAGTCTCCAACTTCAGTGACTTTTGCAATTCGTTCCAGTCATTGGCAGCAGAGAACTGGAAGGAAAGGCGGCCAAAGCAGGTGTTAGCTTTGGGGATGACCAGTGAAATATACCTGCTAGCGCGTGTGCTACAGGTGGGTATTGCTATGGTGACCAGTGAGCTGAGATAAGGCGGAGCTATACCTAGCAAAGACTTATAGATGACCTGGAGCCAGTGGGTTTGGCGATGAATATGTAGCGAGGTTCAGCCAAGGAGAGCATACAGGTCGCAATGGTGGATAGTATATGGGGCTTTGGTGACAAAACGGATAGCACTGTGATAGACTGCATCCAATTTGCTGAGTAGAGTGTTGGAGGCTAATTTGTAAATGACATCGCCGAAGTCATGGATCGGTAGGATAGTCAGTTTTACGAGGGTAAGTTTGGCAGCATGAGTGAAGGAGGCTTTGTTGCGAAATAGGAAGCCGATTCTAGATTTAACTTTGGATTGGAGATGCTTAATGTGAGTCTGGAAGGAGAGTTTACAGTCTAGCCAGACACTTAGGTATTTGTAGTTGTCCACATATTCTAAGTCAGAACCGTCCAGAGTAGTGATGCTAGTCGGGCAGGTGGGTGCGGGCAGCAATCAGTTGAAGAGCCTGCATTAAATTTCACTAGCATTTAAGAGCAGTTGGAGGCCACAGAAGGAGTGTTGTATGGCATTGAAGCTTGTTTGGAGGTTTGTTAACACAGTATCCAAAGAAGGGCCAGATGTATACAGAATGGTGTCATCTGCGTAGAGGTGGATCAAAGAATCACCCGCAGCAAGAGTGACATCATTGATATATACAGAGAAAAGAGTTGGCACGAGAATTGAACCCTGTGGCACCCCATAGAGACTGCCAGAGGTCCGGACAACGATTTGACACACTGAACTCTATCTGAGAAGTAGTTGGTGAACCAGGTGAGGCAGTCATTAGAGAAACCAAGACTGTTGAGTCTGCCGATAAGATTATGGTGATTGACAGAGTCGAAAGCCTTGGCCAGGTCGATGAAGACGGCTGCGCAGTATTGTATTTTATCGATGGCGGTTATGATATCGTTTAGGACCTTGAGCCTGGCTGATGTGCACCCGTGACCAGCTCGGAAAACAGATTGCATAGTGGAGAAGATACGGTGGGATTCGAAAAGGTTGATGATCTGTTTGTTCACTTGGCTTTTGAAGACTTTAGAAAGGCAGGGCAGATGGATCGATATAGGTCTATAATGGATATAGGTCTATAACAGATTGGGTGTAGAGTGTCTCACCCTTTGAAGAGGGGGATGACCATGGCCGATTTGTAGGGATCCAGATTTTGCAGCTCTTTTAGAACATCAGCTATCTGTATTTGGGTGAAGGAGAAGCGGGGAGGGGCTTGGGACAGTTACTGCGGGGGGTGCAGAGCTGTTGGCCGGGGTAGGGGTAGCCAGGTGGAAAGCCTGGCCAGCCGTAGAGAAATGCTTATTGAAATTCTCGATTATCGTGGATTTATCAGTGGTGACAATGTTTCCTACTCTCAGTGCAGTAGGCAGCTGGGAGGAGGTAGTCTTATTCTCCATGGACTTTACAGTGTCCCAGAACTTTTTGGAATTAGTGCTGCAGGATGCAAATTTCTGTTTGAAAAAACTAGCCTTTGCTTTGCTGACTTCCCTGAAAAGTTGCATATCGCGGGGACTATTCGATGCAAGTGCAGTACGCCACAGGGTGTTTTTGTGCTGGTCAAGGGCAGTCAAGTCTGGAGTGAACCGAGCGCTATATCTGTTCTTAGTTCTAAATTTTTTGAATGGGGCATGCTTATTTAAGATGGTGAGGAAGACACTTTTAAAGAACAACCAGGCATCCTATACTGACAGGATGAGGTCAATATCCTTCCAGGATACCCGGGCCAGGTCGATTACAAAAGGCCTGCTTGCAGAAGTACTTGAGGGAGCGTTTGACAGTGATGAGGGGTGGTCGTTTGACCGTGGACCCATAACGGATGCAGGCAACAAGGCGGTGATCGCTGAGATCCTTGTTGAAAACAGCAGAGGTGTATTTAGAGGGCATGTTGGTCATGATTATATCTAAGAGGTTGACCATGTTTATGGATTTGGGATTGTACCTGGTAGTTTCTTTGATAATTTGTGTGAGATTGAGGGCATCAAGCTTAGATTGTAGGACGGCCGGGGTGTTAAGCATATCCCAATTTAGGTCACCTAGCATTACGATCTCTGACGATAGATGTGGGGCAATCAATTCACATATGGTGTCCATGGCACAGCTGGTAGCTGAGGGGGGTCTATAACAAGCGGCAACAGTGAGGGACTTCTTTCTGGAGAGATGGATCTTTAAAAGTAGAAGCTCGAACTGTTTGGGCATAGACCTGGATAGTATGACAGAACTCTGCAGGCTATCGCTACAGTAGATTGCAATTCCGCCCCCTTTAGCAGTTCTGTCTTGACGCAAAGTGTTGTTATTGGGGATGGACATTTCTGAATTTTTGGTGACCTTCCTAAGCCAGGATTCAGACACGGCTAGAACATCAGGGTTGGCGGAGTGTGCTAAAGCAGTGAATAAAGCAAACTTAGGTAGTAGGCTTCTGATGTTAACACGCATGAACCCAAGGCTTTTACGGTTGCAGAAGTCAGCAAATGAGAGCGCCTGGGGACACACAGGGCGTGGGTTAACCTCTACATCACCAGAGGAACAGAGGAGCAGTATGATGAGGGTACGGCTAAAGGCTGTAAGGACTTGTCGTCTAGTGCTTTGGGAACAGAGAATAAAAGGAGCAGGTTTCTTGGCGTGGTAGGATAGATTCAGGGCATAGTGTACAGACAAGGGTATGGTAGGGTGCGAGTACAGTGGCCGTAAACCTAGGCATTGATGAGAGAGGTTGCATCTCTGGAGGCGCTAGTTAAGCTAGGTGCAGTCTCCGGATGTGTGGCGGGTGGGACAAGAGGGCTATCTGAGGCATGTTGAGCAGGACTAGGGGCTCCACAGTAAAATAAAACAATGAGAGCTGCCCTAAACAACAGTATACAAGGCATATTGACATTAGAGAGAGGCATAAAGCAATCACAGGTGTTGAATGGGAGAGCTAAGAGAACAACGGGTGAGACAACAACGGGTAAACAGCTAAGACAACTACAACAGGTACAAGGCGATAAATAGGCAAAGAGAGGGTCTGTTAGCTACACACAGGGCCTGAGTTCAAGGCTGGGGCCGACCGATAAACAAAATTAAGTACCGTGTTAATGAACAGTCCAGCAGGCATCAGCTGTGTAGCCGAGTGATCTTAGGGTCTAATGAGCAGCAATAGATGAAACAGGGAGATGTTCGGTAGTCGATTACTACGCTAGGCAAGCGGGAGACAGTGTTCAGGAAGCTAGCGGGCCAGGGCTAGCAGATGGATCTTCACCACATCCACAACGCAGAGACCGGTTGAGAGCACATCAGCTGAATTACATCAGCAGATAAGCAGACCAGTCGTGATGGATCGGCGGCGCTCCGTGTCGACAAAGGGTCCAGGCCAAATTGTAGTTGGTGTACTTTGTTTGTTAGCCGGGAGATGGGCCTAGCTCGAGGCTAGCTCGAGGCTAACTGGTGCATGCTTCTGGACAAGGGCGTTAGCCACAATAGCCACTCGATAGCATCTAGCTAGCTGCGACAATCCGGTGTAATGGTCCAGAGCTTGCGGAAGGAATCCGGTGATGTAGTGGAAAAAAGAAGCAGTCCGATATGCTCAGGTTTGACATCCCGCTGTGCAGACTGGCAGGTTTTATCTGGGCTATCCAGGCTAAAGCGTCTGGTTTCCGTGCTAAAGGTAAAGACCGCTAGCAGTGGCTAACAATGACTAAATAGCTAGTAGCTAATTAGTTGGCTAGCTTCTGACGGCTAGCTTCTGATGGAGGTTCCAGTTATAAGGTCTAAAAAAGAGCAGATCCGTACCACATTGGGTGAGGCGGGTTGCAGGAAGGTATATTTAATTTGAAAATGGAAAAAGGAGATTGAAATATGTTTACAAAAAAAACGAAAAATACTATTTACATGGGACAAAAACAAAACTGCTACGCCATCTTGGAAAAATCAGAGGAAGAGGAAGCATACTTAAATGCTTCCTAATTGCTCTAATCGGAATTAGAGGAAGCATACTTAAATTCAGACAGGACACTACCTCCGGACAGGTACCCCAGGACAGGACCAACCAGGCAGGATAAAACCCCAACCACTTTGCCAAACCACAGCCCCCACACCACTAGAGGGATATCAACAGACCAACTTACAACCCTGAGACAAGACTGAGTATAGCCCACAAAGAACTCCTCCACCGCACGAGCCTGAGGGGGCGCAAAACCAGACTGGAAGATCACGTATGTGAATCAACCCACTCAAGTGACGCATCTCTCCTAGGGACGGCATGGAAGAGCACCAGTAAGCCAGTGACTCAGCCCCCGTAATAGGGTCAGAGGCAGAGAATCCCAGTAGAGAGAGGGAGCCGGCCAGGCAGAGACAGCAAAAGTGGTTCGTCACTCCAGTACCTTGCCGTTCACATTCACACCCCTGTGACAGACTACACTCAATCATAGGATCTACTGAAGAGATGAGTCTTCAGTAAAGACTTAAAGGTTGAGACCGAGTCTGCGTCTCTCACATGAATAGGTAGCCCATTCCATAGAAATTGAACTCTATAGGATAAAATCCTGCCTCTAGCTGTTTGCTTAGAAATTCTAGGGACAATAAGGAGGCCTGCGTCTTGTGACCGTAGCGTACGTGTAGGTATGTACTGGTGATGCACCGATATGACATTTTTGCCCGATACCAATATCCAATATTTTCCTTGACAAAAAAACACGATACCGATAACCGATATTTACAATTTTAGCGGCCTTTAAAGCATTCCAGTACAGTTAAATAGTTAACACACACACATGGACACAGCAGTCTAAAGCATTGCATGTAAGTGCAAGAGGCATCACTACAGTCCCTGGTTTGAATCCAGGCTGTAGCACATCCGGTCGTGATTGGGAGTCCCATAGTGCAGAGCTGTCAATGACACACTTTATTTTGAAGGCAAACCACAAATTCCACTATTGTTCCTAATCCTTATTGTGGCTAGCTTCACAACACAACCTGGTGTGGTCGAGCCTCACTAGCCAGATGAAGCTAGCTCTCTGCTTATAACGTTAACTTTGGGCACCAGAGTTAAGTTGCTGACTAGCCATTTATTTTCATGAACTAAAGTTCAATTTCAATAGGTGAACAACAAGTGGCAACCTAGATAAAACTTACGCACAAGGATTCCTAAATCATTGCTAAGAATAGTGAAAATGACTGTATGTTCTAATGGTCAGTTTTCAGGCTGGTTGTATTGGTGCTAGCTAGGTACCAAGCTAAAGCTAGCTACCCCAGAAGTTGCGGTCGAACAAATTATGCTTTATTACCAACGCGGTATTGTAAACAAATCATTTGTGGCCTGTGTTTGCTTGTTTGCATACTTTTTTGTACAGCTTTGACAGTGCTACTGTATCTTTTTTGACACACAAAGACCCAAACGGCGTTCTATAGTATGTATGTCGTGAAGCTAATAGCAGTGACACTATTACTGTGTAACTCCGGTAGGACAACATCTGAAAAATAGCGCACTTGGTAGTGTGTACCGGTGCTCCTAAGTCGGCGAAAGCCAACATCACCCACGACAGAGAACGATTGATTGTCAAGGGCCATGAATTCCATTATCTTGGCATTAATGAATTTCGTCTTCAAGTTGTCCCGCTGAAATTTTGTTACTCTTTCAAATGACTGCTCGATCCACACAGCACACATTGTGGGCTAGTGTAGGAATGCTGTGTTGCACGTATAGCGCAACATTTTACGTGGCGTCATTACGTCATGTACCTAAGTTATATAAGTATGCATGTCAGCTTTGACATCGGTTTTGCACATTGGGGCGTTAAACTAGACATCAAATCAAACTTTATTAGTCACAATCGCCGAATACAACAGGTGTAGACTTTACAGGGAAATGCTTACTTACGAGCCCCTAACCAACAATGCAGTTTAAAAAAAAATATGGATAAGAGATAAAAGTAACAAGTAATTAAAGAGCACCATTAAAATAACAATAGCGAGACTATATACAGTAGGTACCGATACAGAGTCAATGTGCGGGGGCACAAGTTAGTTGAAGTAGTATGTACATGCTGTTAGAGTTATTAAAGTGACTATGCATAGTTGACAACAGAGAGTAGCAGTGGTGTGGGAAGGGGGGGGGGCACTGCAAATAGTCTGGGTAGCCATTTGACTAGATGTTCAGGAGTCTTATGGCTTGGGGTAGAAACTGAAGAAGTCTCTTGGTGTAAATAGGGGGGGGCACAGCAAATAGTCTGGGTAGCCATTTGACTAGATGTTCAGGAGTCTTTTGGCTTGGGGATAGAAGCTGTTTAGAAGCCTCTTGGACAAAGACTTGGCGCTACGGTACCACTTGTCGTGCGGTAGCAGAGAGAACAATCTATGACTAGTGTGGTTGGAGTCTTTGGCCATTTTTAGGGCCTTCCTCTGACACCGCATGGTATAGAGGTCCTGGAAGGCAGGAAGCTTGGCCCCAGTGATGTACTGGGCCGTTCGCACTACCCTCTGTTGTGCCTTGCGGTCGGAGGCCGAGCAGTTGCCATACCAGGCAGTGATGCAGCCAGTCAGGATGCTCTCGATGGTGCAGCTGTAGAACCTTTTGAGGATCTGAGGACCCATGCCAAATCTTTTCAGTCTCCTGAGGGGGAATAGGTTTTATCGTGCCCTCTTCACGACTGTCTTGGTGTGCTTGGATCATGTTAGTTTGTTGGTGATGTGGACACAAAGGAACTTGAAGCTCTCAACCAGCTCCACTGCAGCCCCGTCGACCCGTCGATGAGAATGGGGGCGTGCTCGGTCCTCCTTTTCCTCTAGTCCACAATCATCTCCTTTGTCTTGATCTCGTTGAGAGAGAGGTTGTTGTCCTGGCACCACATGGTCAGGTCTCTGACCTCCTTCCTATAGGTTGTCTCGTCGTTGTCGGTGATCAGGCCTACCACTGTTGTATCATCGGCAAATGTAATGATGGTGTTGGAGTCGTGCCTGGCTGTGCAGTCATGAGTGAACAGGGAGTACAGGAGGGGACTGAGCACCTGTGATGAGGATCAGCGTGGCGGATGTGTTGTTACCTACCCTTACCACCTTGGGGTGGCCTGTCAGGAAGTCCAGGATCCAGTTGCAGATGGATTGATGAGCTTTGAGGGCACTATGGTGTTGAATGCTGAGCTGTTGTCAATGAATAGCATTCTCACATAGGAGTTCCTTTTTTGCAGGTGTGAAAGGGCAGTGTGGAGTGCAATAGAGATTGCATCATCTGTGGATCTGTTGGGGCGGTATGCAAATTGGAGTGGGTCTAAGATTTCTGGGATGATGGTGTTGATGTGAGCCATTGCCAGCCTTTCAAAGCACTTCATGGCTATAAACGTGAGTGCTACAGGTCAGTAGTCATTTAGGCAGGTTACCTTAGTGTTCTTGGGCACAGGGACTATGGTGGTCTGCTTAAAACATGTTGGTATTACAGACTCTGCCAGGGAGAGGTTGAAAATGTCAGTGAAGACACTTGCCAGTTGGTCAGCGCATGCTCACAGTACACATCCTAGTAATCCACATCCTAGTAATCCACCTGGCCCTGCAGCCTTGTCAATGTTAACCTGTTTAAAGGTCTTACTCACATCGGCTGCGGAGAGCATGATCGCACAGTCTTCCGGAACAGCTGGTGCCCTCATGCCTTTCAGTGTTATTTGCCTCGAAGCGATGCATAGAAGTAGTTTAGCTCATCTGGTAGGCTCGTGTCCCTGGGCAGCTTTCGGCTGTGCTTCCCTTTGTAGTCTGTAATGGTTTGCAAGCCCTGCCACATCAGAAGAGCGTCAGAGCCAGTGTAGTACCACTCGATCTTAGTCCTGTATTGAAGCTTTGCCTGTTTGATGGTTCGTCGGAGGGCACAGCGGGATTTCTTATAAGCTTCCGGGTTAGAGTCCCGCTCCTTGAAAGCGGCAGCCCTAGTCTTTAGCTCAGTGCGGATGCTGCCTGTAATCCATGGTTTCTGGTTGGGGTATATACATACAGTCACTGTGGGGACGACAATGCACTTATTGATGAAGCCAATGACTGATGTGGTGTACTCCTCAATGACACCGGAGGAATCCCGGAACATATTCCAGTCTGTGGTAGCAAAACAGTCATGTAGCTTAGCATCTGCTAAGCTTCCTGCTTTCATTTTGGCTTGTACACAGGAATCAGGAGGATAGAATTATGGTCAGATTTGCCAAAAGGAGGGCGTGGGAGAGCTTTGTATGTGTCTCTGTGTATGGAATATAGGTGGTCCAGAGTTCTTTTTCCCCTAGTTGCACTTTTAACATGCTGAAAGAAATTTGGTTAAACGGATTTCAGTTTCCCTGCATTAAAGTCCCTGGCTACTAGGGAGCGCCGCCTCTGGGTGAGCGGTTTCTTGTTTGCCTATGGCGGAATACAGCTCATTCAATGCTGTCTTAGTGACAGCCTCTGACTGTGGTGGTATGTAAACAGCTACAAAGAATACAGATGAAAACTCTCTCGGTAGGTAGTGTGGTCTACAGCTTTTCATGAGATACTCTGCCTCACGCGAGCAATAGCTCGAGACTTCCTTAGATATCGTGCACAAGCTGTTTACAAAAATACATATACCGCCGCCCCTTGTTTTACGAGACCCCAGTGCTATATCCTGCCGGTACATCGTATAACCAGCCAGCTGTATGTTGATATTGTCATCGTTCAGCCACGACTCCGTGAAGCATAAGATGTTAGTTTTTAATGTCCCATTGGTAATTTAATCTTCCGCGTAACTCAGCGATTTTATTCTCCTAAGATTGCACATATACTTGCAGAATGGAGGGAAATGGGGATTTATTCAATCGCCTACAAATTCTCCAAAGGCAGCCTGACCTTCGGCCCCTCATTCTCCGCCTCCTCTTCACGCAGATCACGGGGATTGGGCCTGTTACATTATATCCTTTGCGTCTGGCTCGTCAGAGTCATGAAAGGAAAAAAATTATTCTGCTAGTCCGTGGTGATTAATCGCAGTCCTGATGTCTAGAAGTTATTTTCGGTCATAAGAGACGGTAGAGGCAACATTATGTACAAAATAAGCAAAGAAATAAGTTGCAAATAAACAAACCAAAAAACACAATCGGCTGGGGGCACCATCTTACGATACCGATACCAATGTTGGCATTTTTAGCTAATATCGGCCGATTCCGATATGTTCACTGATTACTGATATTGTTTATCCCTAGTATGTACGGGAGGACCAAATCAGAGAGCGAGGTAGGAGCAAGCCCATGTAATGCTTTGTAGGTTAGCAGTAAAACCTTGAAATCAGCCTTAGCCTTAACAGGAAGCAGCATAGAGAGGCTAGCACTGGAGTAATATGATCACATTTTGGGGTTTTAGTCAAGATTCTAGCAGCCGTGTTCAGCACTAACTGAAGTTTATTTTGTGCTTTATCCGGGTAGTCGGAGAGGAGAGCATTGCAGTAGTCTAATCTAGAAGTGTCAAATGCACGGATCAGTTTTTCTGCATCATTTTTTGACAAAAAGTTACAGGTTTTTGCAATGTTACAAAGATGGAAAAAAGCTGTTCTTAAAATATTGTTGATATGTTCGTCAAAAGAGAGATCAGGGTCCAGAGTAACACCGAAATCCTTCATAGTTTTATTTGAGAAGACTGTACAACCATCAAGATTCATTGTCAGATCCCAACAGCAGATCTCTTTGTTTCTTGGGACCTAGAAGTAGCATCTCTGTTTTGTCCGAGTTTAAAAGTAAAACATTTGCCGCCATCCACTTCCTTATGTCTGAAACACACGCTTCAAGGGTAGGCAATTTTGGGGCTTCACCATGTTTCATCGAAATGTACAGCTGTGTGTCATCCGCATAGCGGTGAAAGTTAACTATATGTTTCCGAATGACATCACCAAGAGGTAGAATATATAGTTTAAACAATAGTGGTCCTAAACTGGAACCTTGAGGAACGCCAAAACGTACAATTGATTTGTCAGAGGACAAACCATCCACAGAGACAAACTGATATCTTTCCGACAGATAAGATCTAAACCAGGCAAGAACTTGTCTGTGTAGACCAATTTAGGGTTTATAATCTCTCCAAAAGAATGTGGTGATCGATGGTGTCAAAAGCAGCACTAAGATCTAGGAGCATGAGGACAGATGCAGAGCCTTGGTCTGACACCATTACAAGGTCATTTACCACCTTTGGTGCAGTCTCAGTGCTATGATGAGGTCTAAAACCAGACTGAAGCATTTCATATACATTATTTGTCTTCAGGAAGGCAGTGAGTTGCTGTGCAACAGCTTTTTCTAAAATGTGTGAGAGGAATGGGAGATTCGATATAGGCCGAAATGTTTTACATTTTCAGGGGTCAAAGTTTGGCATTTTTAAGAAAGGCTTTATTACTGCCACTTTTAGTGAATTTGGTACACATCCGGTGGATAGGGAGCCATTTATTAAGTTCAACATAGGAGGGCAAAGCACAGGAAGTAGCTCTTTCAGTAGTTTAGTTGGAATAGGGTCCAGTTTGCAGCTTGATGGTTTAGAGGCCATGACTATTTTCATGAATGTGTCGAGATACAGGATTAAAAAAAACTTGTGTCTCCGTTGATCCTAGTTCCTGGCAGTTCTGTGCAGACTCAGGACAGTCTGTAATTTGCTTTCTAATTATCATGATCTTTTCATTGAAGAAGTTGAATGAATGAATTCATCACTGCTGAAGTGAAAGCCATCCTCTCTTGTTGAATGCTGTTTTTTAGTTAGCTTTCCAACAGTATCAAAAATAAATGTAGGATTTTTCTTATTCTCCTCAATTAGGCTGGAAAAATAGGATGATCGAACAGCGGTGAGGGCTCTTCAATATTGCACGGTACTGTCTTTCCAAGCTAGTCGGGGCTAGGGTATTATCCTTATACCAGGGAACAAATTTCTTGTGACAAATGTTTTTGGTTTTTATGGGTGCGACTGCATCTAGGGTATTACACAAGGTTACATTTGGATCATCAGATTTTTGTACTCCGATGTCCTTGGATAGGTGGAGGTAGTTTGGAAGGGCATCTAGGAATCTTTGGGTTGTCTGAGAATTTATAGCACGGCTTTTGATGATCCTTGGTTGGGATCTGAGCAGATTATTTGTTGTGATTGCAAACGTAATAAGATGGTGGTCTGATAATCCAGGATTATGAGGAAAAACATTTAGATCCACAATATTTATTCCACCGGACAAAACTAGATCCATGGTATGACTGTGGCAATGAGTAGGTCCAGAGACATGTTGGACAAAACCCAGTGGGTCTGTGGACTTTTCCATGTCAATATTAAAGTCACCAAAAATTTGAATATTTTCTGCCATGACTACAAGGTCCGATAGGAATTCAGGGAAGTCAGAGAGGAACGCTGTATACGGCCCAGGAGGCCTGTAAACAGTAGCTATAAACAGTGATTGAGTAGGCTACATAGATTTCATGACTAGAAGCTCAAAATACAAAAACGCAGTCATTTATTTGTTTATTTTTTGTAATTTGAATTTTGCTGTTGTAAATGTTAGCAACACCTCCGCCTTTGCGGGATGCGTGGGGGATATGGTCACTAGTGTAACCAGGAGGAGAGGCCTCATTTAATACAGTAAATTCATCAGGCTTGAGCCATGTTTCAGTCAGGCCAATCACATCAAGATAATGATCAGTGATTAGTTCATTGACTATGACTGCCTTGGATGTGAGAGATCTAACATTATGTAACCCAATTTTGAGATGTGAAATATCACAATCTCTTTCAATAATGACAGGAATGGAGGAGGTCTTTATTCCAGTGAGATTTCTTCGGCGAACACCGCCATGTTTAGTTTTGCCCAACCTAAATTGAGGCACAGACACGATCTCATTGGGGATAGCTGAGCTGACTACACTGACTGTGCTAGTGGCAGACTCCACTAAGCTGGCAGGCTGGCTAACAGATTGCGGCCTGCACCCTATCTCATTGTGGAGCCCTATCTATGTTGATAGATAAGATGAGAGCACTTCTCCAGCTAGGATGGAGTCCGTCACGCCTCAGTAGGTGAGGCTTGGTCCTGTTTGTGGGTGAGTCCCAGAACGAGGGCCAATTATCTACAAATTCTATCTTTTGGGAGGGGCAGAAAACAGTTTTCAACCAGCAATTGAGTTGTGAGACTGCTGTAGAGCTCATCACTCCCCCTAACTGGGAGGGGGCCAGAGACAAGTACTTGATGCCGACACATCTTTCTAGCTATGTTGCGCTTGGTGACCTCTGACTGTTTCATCCTAACATCGTTGGTGCTGACGTGGATAACAATATCCCTATACTCTCTACAATAGCCTTAGCCAGCACCATCTTCAGAATAGTATTTTTTGTTGGTAGCACTGCCACCTGTGTATGATCGCTGGATAATTATTTTAAAGTCTAATATTGTGGGTAATGGAGCCGCCAAAGACTGAGGTTCTCAATATTTCAGAGCTAATGGTGGGACGGCTCAGACACCGTAACAGGTGGAGGAGAGACCTGAGAAGGCTTGGCCTCCGACTCCGACTCGCTGCTTAATGGGGAGAACCGGTTGAAAGTTTGTCGGCTGAATGAGCAACACTGGTTGAGCATGCCGAGAGCATTTCTTTCCAGAAGCCTAGAGAATAGGTTCCGGCTGCGGGGACTGTGTTCGGGGATTTTTACTACAATCTGAATTTACTGGTGGCACAGACGCTGTTTCATCCTTTCCTACACTTAAATTGCACTTGCCTAACGATTGCATATGAAGCTGTGCTTGCAACACGGCTACCTCACCATAAGGCGATAATTCTCCTGTATATTATGAGTACAGCGACTGCAATTAGATGGCATAGTGTTAATGTTACTACTTAGCTTTTTCTCCTAGTGGAGGTCCTGTAGAACCATGTCTAGATAAAGCGTCTGGGGTGAAAAAGTTTAATAAAAAAATTAGAGTGAGGAAAAAACGTAGGTAAATGTATTAAAAGTAAAAACCAAAAAGTTTGGCAGATAGCCAAGGAGCAACAAACAGCACAGTAGCACAGAGACAAGTCCAGAAGTTGAGGGGGGAACTAGACTGTAGCAGCAGGCGTCACCAACAATAAAAGTTAAAGAATAGGATTAAGCCAGTGGCTCAAATGGTACAATCCCAGCCGTAATTGGAACCAGAGCTAGTGTCGCCCCATGGGGATCCCTGTCATACTTCACCCTGGTCTGGTTGTCTGCATCAGGAAACGCCCTAGAGTAGGAGGCTATAGAGGACAGGGATATGGTTAAGAGCTGTGCTTTGAAGACTGAGACCCTGTTGGTTGGGCATGGGATGGGAACATCACGCAGTACAGGTGCAGGGTTTTTATTTCCACTTAGGCAGGCCATTGGGAGCTGTAACAGTAGGATGAGGGGGAGCAGCAAATCTGACTGAGGTCCTCTGTCTGTGGAGCGGATGCACCCCACCTGTATATCGCACAGCAGACAGACAGTAGCCTGGTTGCCAGAACAGTTTCTGCTTTAGCCAGACCTTTTTCATTCGTAAGTATAGTGGTACAATGCACACAAATCAGGGAACCAGGCAAGACTGAAAAGGTGCTGCTGGACAAAGCCTGTCGTTGTAGGATGAAGATGAAGTAAGATGCACCTGGGGAACAGGAAGCAGAGAACGCAAGAGGAAAGGACAGGGGCAGAGGGAAGAAATATACCTGTGTAACACACCCTGGGAGTCCTGTAGAGGGAGTGAAGTATAAGAGAGCAGAGGGAAGATAGAAAGCTGTACATGAACAAGGGATAAGAGAGGGGAGGAGCAGAGCGGAGATAGAGAACTGTGTGACCCACCCTGTTATGAGCAGCTAAGGGCCGGCCTGACGTGAACAGCCCCTGATAGCATTTCCTGCTCTGGGCTGCGGGGGCTGAGGAGGAGAGAGTGTTGGGGAGGGAGGGTGGTGGTCAGGGTCAACTGGATACTGGGGCTGCTGGTGTTGTGAGAAGTCAGGTGAGAAATTGGGGAGTGTGCCTCCTGAGGCTAAGGCTGAGGGTGGGGCAGCCTTTGAGAGTATGCTGAAGTTGGGTACTGACCAGAAGTCATAGATCAATTGAAATGTAATCTATGGCCCTGGGAGTGAATGCGGTGGCTGGGAAGAGTTGGGATTGGAATGCTAGATGGGTTATTGAGAGTGCCGTGTGCTGACTGGGTTCTGGAGGCCAGTCGGGGGGGACTGTGAGGAGTGTGCTGAGTGGAGGTCCAGGGGTACTGATAACAGAGGCTGGTTAGAGCGGGAAGAGAGTGCAGGGGAGAGAGAGATGGGACAGTGGCAGATGGAGGGGTCAACAGCACAGGAATTAAATCATCAACATGTATTGATCACATTTTTACTAACGCTGCAGATATTTGCTTTAAAGCAGTATCCAAATACATAGGATGTAGTGATCACAATATAATAGCCCTATCTAGGAAAACCAAAGTTCCAAAGGCTGGGCCTAATATAGTGTATTAGAGGTCAGACAAGTTTGAAAAATTGTATGGTTGAGTGGGATGAGGCAAAAGGAATGGCAATTAAGTCTGGCAGCCCAACTGATTGGCAAATGTACTGCAAATTAAGAAATCATGTGACTAAACTAAATAAAAATAAACTATGAAACAAAGATATATTATATAAAGAATGATAGTTAAAAGCTTTGGGGCACCTTAAATGAAATTTTGGGAAAAAAAGCCAACTCGGCTCCTTCATTCATTGAATCAGATGGCTCATTCATCACAAAGCCCACTGATATTGCCAACTACTTTAATGACTTCTTCATTAGCAAGATAAGCATACTTAGGGATGACATGCCAGCAACAAATGCTGACACTACACATCCAGGTATATCGGACCAAATTATGAAAGACAAGAATTATACTTTTGAATTCTGTAAAGTCAGTGTGGAAGAGGTGAATTTTTGTTGTTGTTGTCTATCAACAATGACAAGCCACCAGGGTCTGACAGTCTAGATGGAAAATTACTGAGGATAATAGTAGACGATATTGCCACTCCTATTTGCCACATCTTCAATTTAAGCCCACTAGAGAGCGTGTGCCCTCAGGCCTGGAGGGAAGCTAAAGTAATTCCGCTACCCAAGAATAGTAAAGCCCCCTTTACTGGCTCAAATAGCCGACCAATCAGCCTGTTACCAACCCTTAGTAAACTTCTGGGAAAAATTGTGTTTGACCAGATACAATGCTATTTTACAGTAAACAAATTGACAACAGAATTTCAGCACGCTTATAGGGAAGGACACTCAACAAGCACAGCACTTACACAAATGACTGATGATTGGCTGAGAGGAATGGATGATACAATGATTGTGGGGGCTGTCTTGTTAGACTTCAGTGCAGCTTTTGACATTATCGATCATAGTCTGCTGCTGGAAAAAAGTATGTGTTATGGCTTTACACCCCCTGCTATATTGTGGATAAAGACTTGTCTAACATAACACAGAGGGTGTTCTTTAATAGAAGCCTATCAAATATAATCCAGTTAGAGTCAGGAATCCCCAAGGGTAGCTGTTTAGGCCCCTTGCTTTTTTCAATCTTTACCAACGGCATGCCATTGATTTTGAGTAAAGCCAGTGTGTCTATGTATGTGGATGACTCAACACTATACACGTCAGCTACTACAGCAACTGAAATGACTGCAACGCTTAACAAGAGCTGCAGTTAGTTTCAGAGTGGGTAGCAAGGAATAAGTTAGCCCTAAATATTTATAAAACTAAAAGCATTGTATTTGGAACAAAACACTCACTAAACCCTAAACCTCAACTAAATCTTGTAATAAATAATGTAGAAATTGAGCAAGATGAGATGACTAAACTGATTGGAGTAACACTAGATTCTAAACTGTCATGGTCAAAACATATTGATGCAGTAGTAGCTAAGATGGGGAGAAGTCTGTCTATAATAAAGCGATGCTCTGCCTTCTTAACAACACTATCAACAAGGCAGGTCCTACAGGCCCTAGTTTTGTCGCACCTTGACTACTGTTCAGTCGCGTGGTCAGGTGCCACAAAAAAGGACTTAGGAAAATTGCAATTGGCTCAGAACAGGGCGGCACGGCTGGCCCTAGGATGTACACAGAGAGCTAATATTAATATTATGCATGTCATTCTCTCCTGGTTGAAGTGGAAGAGAGATTGACTTCATCACTACTTTTATTTATGAGAGGTATTGACATGTTGAATGCACCAAGCTGTCTGTCTAAACTACTGGCACACAGCTCTGACACCCATGCATACCCCATAAGACATGCCACAAGAGGTCTCTTCACAGTCCCCAAGTCCAGAACAGACTATGGGAGGCACACAGTGCTCCATAGAGCCATGATTACATGGAACTCTATTCCACATCATGTAACCGACGCAAGCAGTAAAATTTGATTTCAAAAACATATTAA
Organism: Salvelinus fontinalis; assembly: GCF_029448725.1. Taxonomy (NCBI): domain Eukaryota; kingdom Metazoa; phylum Chordata; class Actinopteri; order Salmoniformes; family Salmonidae; genus Salvelinus; species Salvelinus fontinalis. Next base: position 18,187,643 of record NC_074673.1, on the reverse strand, counting down.
AAAACATCTTATGGAACAGTGGGGATTGTGAAGCAACACAAACATTGGCACATACACATGCATACACACACACATACGATAACCTACTCACTACACATACACATGGATTTAGTAATGTAGATATGTGGTAGTGGTGGAGTAGGGGCCTGAGGGCACACAGTGTGTTGTTAAATCTGTGAATGTATTGTAATGTTTTAAATTGAATAAACTGCCTTAATTTTGTTGGACCCCAGGAAGAGTAGCTTTGACAGCAGCTAATGGGGATCCATAATAAATACAAAATACAAGTGTGGACATGCATTGGGAGAAGGGGCAGTAGGATTCTTTCAGAACTTTGATTGTTTTTCCTCATCATGAGGAGTATTGATTTGGTAGCACCAGTGTGCCTAGAAAAATATTCACCCAGATATTACATAGAATGGCAAAATACTATGTATGTCGTTGGGAGTTAGCAAAGTTGTTGTTTCTTGTCAGGTGCGCAGGCTGTTGTTACATTTGTATTCTACCATTAATTCAGTGATGCACATCATGAGCAAAGTCGATACATTGTATCATTTCACCTCACCTGTGAGATTGAAGAGGAATTCAACAAAACTTGGAGGAAAGTGGAATCTGGTTAAATTGCTTCGTTATTGTTAACATCGGGTTACAGATGGAAAGATGAAGGAGGCTTTTATATTATTTGAAAATGGCCTCCTATGGGTTCAGGCTCGGAACAATCACAATGGGAATACAAAACAAAACATGGTGTGATTGGTCACATTTTGGCAACTTATTTACCGATCACATTATTGTGATTGGTCCCGGTGTTGTGATAAATGGTTTCTCTGAACTGACAACTTCTACGGTTGTGGCTAGATGGAGTACAGCTACAGACAGAAGTGACTTTACCTAGCAGGTTTAGGAGAGCTAACACGGCAAGTTAGGAGAACTAACGCGGCAGATTAGGATAATTAATGCAGCAGGTTAGGAGAATTAGGTTAAGGTTAGGGTTAAGGCGTCTTCATACATAGGTTTGGTTTGCGCCTAGCAGAACTTGGCTAGGCGAAACAACCGTCTGTGCTCGTATACTCCCTAAACACATTTACTTGAAAAAAAATAGTTATTTGTCCTTCTTTAGCCACTGTAGCAACAACATAGCCCGAAACACTTCCTTAAAATAGTCTGAAGTAATCTAAAATAAATCAATAAATCGGTCATTAATTTTGGCATTTTTGACAAGGAGTTCTCTCGTTAAATGACAAAAAAAATACTTTGGCTACCAAACTTGGACTTGCATAAAGAAAAATTGTGTGCACGTGTAACGGATGTGAAATGGCTGGCTAGTTAGCGGGTACGCGCTACTAGCGTTTCAATCAGTTATGTCACTTGCTCTGAAACCTAGAAGTAGTGTTGCCCCTTGCTCTGCAAGGGCCGCGGCTTTTGTGGAGCGATGGGTAACGACGCTTCGTGGGTGTCAGTTGTTGATGTGTGTAGAGGGTCCCTGGTTTGAAAACCTAGATGATTACTTTGAGGATTACTTTTAAATTCAGAAAAATATGTTTGCGGGAAAAAAATCTTTGACACTTCTCTGTTTTCTCAATGACATTAAAATCAGCATTGTAAAAAGGCGCATGTTTAAACTTGTTCTGCCTTAGCGAGTCTGACCACAAGTCAGAGACCACTATAATGACACACCAAATGTGTTTGATGGATCGTGGGAAAAGAGCAAGAATGTGTTTTGTATGTCTTCCAATGGTGCGACTACTGTCGGCATCCAAAGATTATCCAATTTGAATAAAAGCTTGGAGGTAAGGATGACAGCAGTGGTGTAGTCTACGGCGATACGGATATAACTTATTATTGATATCACCATAGCGCATTGATGTGAATCACACTGCTGCTCTCTCATTTAGCTATTTGCGCCATAAGGATTGTGGTTGTTGTGGATGGCTGTTCACAAATCTAAATGTGTATTTGAACCCAATAATGGTTGAATTCAAGAAGTTTAAGCTGCCAATCAATCATTGTTTTTGACACCAGTGGACAGCCAGTGAAAAATGCAAAAGCTACATAGTGCAGATCCCAGACTATGGAATAAAAGTAAGGCTTTTATTGCTCAATCTAATTAATGCTGATACATTTTTGTTCCATAGGCCTAATGGACACATGCTTAAACTCGTAAACTTTTGATAGACTTAAAGGGGTAATCTGTAGTTGCTACATCCATTTTGTGACTTATCTTTACATTAATATATATAGTTTATATAATTTAATCGTATTATTATATGTAGTACAAAGCGATGACTTAGAAGAAGCCTACATAACCAACCCATAAAGTAAAATGTAACGTCCATATATGGCCAGCTATGTAAACTTTAACATTGATTTATCCTGCAATAGATATCCTGCTCAATTGGTAACATACATTTTTGTCTTCTTCTAATGCCTCTTAAGGGGAAAGTAATCTAAAAGTAACTGAACATAATCAGATTACATTACTGAGTTTGGGTAATCCAAAAGTTACATTACTGATTACAATTTTGGACAGGTAACTGTAATGGATTACATTTAGAAAGTAACCTACCCAACCCTGAGCTCGGGCAAGTCTGATTAGGATTCGCTGTACCACAGCCTCTTGATACACTACATGGCCAGTAGTATGTGGATTCGGCTATTTCAGCCACACCAGTTGCTGACAGGTTTATAAAATCGAGCACACAGCCATGCAATCTCCATAGACAAACATTGGCAGTAGAATGGCCTGTACTGAAGAGCTCAGTGGCTTTCAACGTGCCCCCTTTCCAACAAGACCAACTCCATATTACTGCCCATGATTCTGGAATGAGATGTTCGACGAGCAGGTGTCCAAATACTTTTGGCCATGTAGTGTACCATTAAAAAAAACGCCACGTTGTACCTTTACGTTGCAGAAAACTGCTCGTCTCTAGCCTAAACCGTTCAAAAGTTAGGACTCATGTTACGAGGCAATTTATTTTCTTTGAGTTGAGTTGAGTTTGAGTTTATTTTTACAGGGACAGTGCACATTAATCAACGTTTCAATAAAAGTGCCGGTTTTAGCCAGCCGGCTAATTTTCAACCGCAGGCCCTGGGCAGGTTATTAAAAACAATTACAATATAGACAATAGCAACATAGAACAAGACATAGCAACATAGGACAAGCACGACGTAGCATACAGACAGAGCAACATAGAACAAAAAGCAGCAAGACATTTCCATCCTGGATTTGCGGTTCACATTTTATAAATTCATAAACCATATGTCACGGCACCTGATGTTCTGTTGATACAATTCCACCCTTGCCTCGGGATCATGACTGTCTATGTCTCCCAGGGACCTGGGAACCACGCTGTCCCATCTGCAGGTGCTGTGGATGTCTCGCTGCAACCTGGCAGACCTGGATGGGATTCCCTCCTTCTCCTCTCTCAAGGTAGAGTTGGTACTAGAAAACTTTTGTAGTGGACCATCATGAACTAGAGGATAGACTTGTTCCACCTGCCTAATCCACCTGGCTTCTACCCACTTTGCTCACCTGTGAAAATCTCACAATTCAACAAAAGTTTAAGTTTTATGCATTTGACTATGTGCAAATAACAGTTGAGCGACACTAAACCTGAGCCTGTGTTGGTATGTCCTCTCCCTACGCTAGGAGCTGTATGTGGCCTACAACAGTGTGTCGGACCTGAGTCAGGTGAGCATGCTGGAGAATCTACAGCTGTTGGACCTGGAAGGGAATGATGTGAATGACCTGGTGCAGGTGCAGTACCTGGGCCTCTGCTCCCAGCTCCGCACACTTACCCTGGAGGGAAACCCCGTCTGTATGTGCCCCCACCCCAACGCCACACAGGTACCTATATACACACACTCCTACTGTATCTTCTTACCCTAACCCTCACCACAAGTCCATAATCGTGTATATTATTGAATTCATTACCGAATCCTCATAGATACTCAAGTTGTGTATGTGTGTGTATGGGGGGCTGTGAGCCATGCTCTCTCTGATGGGCCCAGATGATATTGGCCAAAATGCAGTGAGTCTGGCTGTGATCCCAGGCTGCTTTAAAGCATGAAACATACCAAGAATCTCACTGCCAATAGCTACTTATCACAGTGGGAAGCCGTTCCTTCTCTTGCTAGAACAAAAGTTGTACCTGCGTGCAACCCGGTAGCAACGAATATACCAATGCGCGTCAGTGGCCAACAACTTGACATTTAGCCAATCTGTGAGCACAAATGGTAATTTTCTCCATATGTCCACGGATGAGCTTAGCCACACTTTATATGCAATGCAGGCTATGGGATGGTAGCTAGATACAGTGCATTCGGAAGTATTCAGACCCCTTTACTTTTTTCACATCATGTTACATTACAACCTTATTCTAAAATTGACTAAATCGTTTGTTCCCCCACATCAATCTACACACAATACCCCATAATGACAAAGCAAAAACAGGTTTTTCAACATTTTTGCGAATGTATATAAAAAAATGGAAATATCATATGTACATAAATATTCAGACTCTTTATTCAGTACTTTGTTGAAGCACCTTTGGCAGCGATTACAGCCTCGAGTCTTCTTGGGTATGACTCTACAAGCTTGGCACACCTGTATTTGGAGAGTTCTCCCGTTCTTCTCTGCAGATCCTCTCAAGCTCTGTCAGGTTGGATAGAGAGTGTCACTGCACAGCTATTTTCAGGTCTCTCCAGAGATGTTCGATCGGGTTCAAGTCCGGGCTCTGGCTGGGCCACTCAAGAACATTCAAAGACTTGTCCCGAAGCCACTCCTGCGTTGTCTTGGCTGTGTGCTTAGGGTCGTTGTCCTGTTGGAAGGTGAACCTTCGCCCCAGTCTGAGGTCCCGTGTGCTCTGGAGCAGGTTTTCATCAAGGATCTCTCTGTACTTTGCTCCGTTCATCTTTCCCTTGATCCTGACTAGTCTCCTAGTCGATGCCACTGAAAAACATCCCCGCAGCATGAAGCTGCCACCACCATGCTTCACCGTAGGGATGGTGCCAGGTTTCCTCCAGACGTGATGCTTGGCATTCAGGCCAAAGAGTTCAATCTTGGTTTTATCAGAACAGAGAATCTTGTTTCTCGTGGTCTGAGAATCTTTTAGATGCCTTTTGGCAAACTCCAAGCGAGCTGTCATGTGCCTTTTACTGAGGAGTGGCTTCCGTCTGGCAACTCTACCATAAAGGCTTAATTGGTGGAGTGCTGCAGAGACGGTTCTCCCATCTCCACAGAGGAACTCTGAAGCTCTGTCAGAGTGACCATTGTGTTCTTGGTTACCTCCCTGACCAAGGCCCTTCTTCCCCAATTGCTCAGTTGGCTGGGCGGCCAGCTCTAGAAAGAGTCTTGATGGTTACAAACTACTTCCATTTAAGAATGATGGAGGCCACTGTGTTCTTGGGGACCTTCAATGCTGCAGACATGTTTTGCTACCCTTCCCCAGATCTGTGCCTCGACACAATCCTGTCTCGGAGCTCTACGGACAATTCCTTCGACCTCATGGGTTTGTTTTTGCGCTGACATGCACTGTCAACTGTGAGACCTTATATAGACAGGTGTGTGCCTTTCCAAATCATGTCCAATCAATAAAATGTACCACAGGTGGACTCGAATCAAGTTGTAGAAACACCTCAAAGATGATCAATGGAAACAGGATGCACCTGAGCTCAATTTCGAGTCTCATAGCAAAGGGTCTGAATACTTATGTAAATAAAGTATTTCAGTTTATTTTTTATTTTTTATACATTTGACACATTTTTTTAATGCTAAAATTCTTAACCTTTTTTCACTTTGTCATGATGGGGTATTCTGTGTAAATTGATGAGGGGAATTTATTTTATTTTATCCATTTTAGAATAAGGCTGTAGAATAAGGGCTCTGAATACTTTCCGAATGCACTGTAAGTGCACAGACGCAATGCACACAACACAAAATACTTCCGCCAAGCTAGCTAACCACTATAGCTAGTATTGACATAATAATTCAATCACAACGGGTTAGATAGTTTCCTTAAAACAGAAGCCTGTGTTAGTGCAGTGTCCTTAGATAGCTAGCTCTGTTTTGCTCGCTAGCGAATATGCTAACCTTAGCTAGCTAGCTAAACATTTTGGCTATGGGCTGGCAATGGCAGTATGGGATTATGAATGAAATTGTTCCTTCGTCTTCTTGCTAGGTAGTTAACTAGCTGTGGCCATCTGACTAGTATCATCAAGGGCTTTCTACAAAATAGCAACAATAGTGGAGAAAGCTTGGAATCTAGATCATGTGCAATATGCACAGATATGCATTGCCAAACAACGCTACTGCCACCTTCTGGTTTGTAGTATTTTAACAAGGCTGAGTGGCTGACAACTTTCAAGGTCTTTGCTGTGTGTAAACAAAAGAGATTGCCGACACTCTGTTCAGAGGTGCTAAGTACTATCGGCAAGAAAATGTTTGACCAACCTACCGGTGTGTCTGTCCCTGTCTGTCTATCTGTCTGTCTGCATCAGGCAGAATGGAGTGGGACTGGAGAGCAGGGAACAGGGAAGTGGTGTTCAAAGCAAAACAAACACCAAAACAGGCCTAGGGAGCCTATGCACCTGGGGATTCTTATCCTACACTGTATTTCATTTAGGCTCAACTTTGTTTTGCTTGTGTAAGTAGGGATGGTACCAGCTGTGGTAAAGTGGTGATGGTTAGTATAAACCTTGCTCAACTGGGCAGGGTGGAGTATATACTGTAGGAAGGTTTTAGCATATATGTTTTGAGTGATGGGATTGAGCCCATATTAAAGTGGTTTATTAAGGTTTTACTATCGCACAATGACACGATGAAGTGGTATGACTGGACGATGCTTCCTGCCCATATCATTCCATGTTTTAGTCTAGTTCCTGTGCCACATATTATCTTGTTTACCAATTGTGGGTTTTTAGGAGAGCCCAGGAGCTTGGCCTGTGAGGCGATGTGCCCCAGTGCTTTGTAGGGTTTTTGGGACAGAGTGAATGTGTTTATTTTCACCTACCCAGCCAGCAGCAGGACTTAGGAAACTGGGGCAGTGAGGGAGGGAAGGCTGATCTGAATATGCATTAGGCCTGGTCCAAGCACTGAGAGAGGGGTCCTTGGGTTTCTCTCTCTCTCTCCCCCCTTCTCTAACCCCCTCTTCCCCCATCTCGTTCCCTCTCTCTGTGGGTTTGATCTCTCAGCAGCAGCAGCAGCAGCATAGTGCTCTTACTGGTCTCTCTCTCCTCTTTCTTCTCTGAGCTCTCTCTCAGTGCTTATAAATGATCAAAGCACAGTACAAAGTGCAGATTATTGCCTTTATAAGTACTCTGTTATCGGCCCACTCAGAACCATGTTCTTTGTCTTCTCCTTTGAACAGAAGTTACACATTCATTGTGCCTAAAAAGCTCTATGTTATGTATTGTTATGCTGTGTTATGGTATGGTATACTGGTGTTAAGTGTTGTGTATTTGGCATTGAAAGGCTAACTTTGAAAGGTTGGACTTACCTTGGCCTTTATCAACCTTTCAAATCACAACTAAAGGTACAACCTTGAACCCTTTTATGCAGTCCTATTACTGTATCATCTATCATTCTTTATCACAGTCGTCCAGGGGTGGGCCCAGTTTTATCAAACCTAGCCTAATTCAACTTCTCATCTGCTCATATGAAACATGATTCGTTGAATGAGGTGTGGGCTGGGCTCTCTTCCAGATACAACCACCCCCCCCCCTTTCTTTTGTGGATGCTGTCTTCTCCTTTTCCCAGGAGGAGGAGGAGGGGTACTGCTACCGGTCATCGGTGAGGGAGCTGGTCCCACAGCTGCGTTACCTAGACGATATGCATGCCAGGGAGGAGGCGGGGTCTCGCTGCAGCATCTCAATGGGGGAAGACTGGGCCCTGCTCAGAGAGTCTTTTAAAGACTGCAGCTCTACAGTGACAGCAGAGGGTGTGTGTGTGCGGGTCTGTGCATCTGTGTGTGTGTGGATCTATGTGCTTGCATCTGCTTGTGTGCATATCTGTCTGTGTGTGTACAGTGCATTTGTATTCAGTATTCAGACCCCTTGACTTTTTCCACATTTTGTTACGTTACAGCCTTATTCTAAAATAGAGTAAATTATATTTTCCCCTCATCAATCTACATAGAATACCCCATAATGAGAAAGCGAAAACAGGTTTTTAGAAAGGTTTGCAAATTTATTGAAAAATAAAAAACAGATTTTTTTTATTTACATAGTATTCAGACCCTTTGCTATAAGACTCAAAATTGAGCTCAGGTACATCCTGTTTCCATTGATCATCGTTGAGATTTTTCTACAACTAGATTGGAGTCCACATGTGGTAAATGAAATTGATTGGACACGATTTGGAAAGGAACACCTGTCTATATAAGGTTCCACAGTTGACAGTGCATGTCAGAGCAAAAACAAAGCCATGAGATCGAAGGAATTGTCCGTAGAGCTCCGAGACAGGATCGTGTCGAGGCACAGATCTGGGGAAGGGTACTAAAACATTTCTGCAGCGTTGAAGGTCTCCAAGAACACAGTGGCCTCCATCATTCTTAAATGGAAGAAGTTTGGAACCACCAAGACTCTTCTATCACGGAACCCAAACCGGCTGCGCGCGTGCGCTATCATGCATAAATGTATTTTGTCCCCCTACACCAAACGCGATCACGACACGCAGCTTAAAATATCAAAACAAACTCTGAACCAATGACATTAATTTGGGGACAGGTCGAAAAGCATTAAACATGTATGGCAATTTAACTAGTTAGCTTGCACTTGCTAGCTAATTTGTGCTATTTAGCTAGCTTGCTGTTGCTAGCTAATTTGTCCTGGGATATAAACATTGAGTTGTTATTTTACCTGAACTGCACAAGGTCCTCTACTCCGACAAATTAATCCACACATAAAACGGTCAACCAAATCGTTTCTCGTCATCTCTCCTCCTTCCAGGCTTTTTCATCATTGAACTTATATGGTGATCACATCTAAACTTTCATAGTATTACCACGACTACAGGCAAAACAGTTCATCTTTCAATCACCCACGTGGGTATAACCAATGAGGAGATGTTACGTGGGTACCTGCTTCTATAAACCAATGATGAGCAGGGAGAGGCAGGACTTTCAGCGCGATCTGCGTCAGAAATAGAAAGGAGTTCTATTTTAGCCCTTGGTAACGCAGACTCTCGTTGGCGCGTGCGAGTAGTGTGGGTGCAATAATTGAATAACATGGATTTCTAAATTTATTTTGCGACGCCTGCGCACGCGACGTGTCCGGTCTGGTCAGCATGTTAGAGCTGGCCGCCCGGTCAACTGAGCAATTGGGGGAGAAGAGCCTTGGTCAGGGAGGTGACCAAGAACCCGATGGTCACTCTGACAGAGCTCCAGAGTTCCTCTGTGGAGATGGGAGAACCTTGCAGAAGGACAACCATCTCTGCAGCACTCCACCAATCGGGCTTTTATGGTAGAGTGGCCAGACGGAAGCCACTCCTCAATAAAAGGCACGTGACAGCCCGCTTGGAGTTTGAGCTAAAGGACTCTCAGACTATGAGAAACAAGGTTCTCTGTTGAATGACCTGTTTAGCCTGAATTGACCACGTCTGGAGGAAACCTGGCACCATCCCTGGCACCATCCCACCGTAGGGATGGTGCCAGGTTTCCTCCAGACGTGGTCAATTCAGGCTAAACAGGTCATTCAACAGAGAACCTTGTTGCATGGTGGTGGCAGCATCATGCTGTGGGGATGTTTTTCAGCGTTAGGGACTAGGAGACTAGTCAGGATCAAAGGAAAGATGAACGGGGCAAAGTACAGAACGGACCTCAGACTGGGGCGAAGTTCCACCTTCCAACAGGACAACAACCCTAAACACACAGCCAAGACAACGTAGGAGTGGCTTCGGGACAAGTCTGTGAATGTCCTTGAGTGGCCCAGCCAGAGTCCGGACTTGAACCCGATCGAACATTTCTGGAGAGACCTGAAAATAGCTGTGCAGCGACACTCCCCATCCAACCTGACAGAGCTTGAGAGGATGTGCAGAGAAGAATGGGAGAAACTCCCCAAATACAGGTGTGCCAAGCTTGTCGCGTCATACCCAAGAAGACTCGAGGCTGTAATCACTGCCAAAGGTGCATCAACAAAGTACTGATTAAATGGTCTGAATACTTATGTAAATGTGATATTTCCGTTTTTTTTAAATATACATTTGTTGCAAACATTTCAAATAAAAACGTTTTTGCTTTTGCTTATGGGGTATTGTGTGTAGATTGATGAGGGAAAAAAACAATTGTAACATAACAAAATGTGGAAAAAGCCAAGGGGTCTGAATACTTTCCAAATGCACTGTATCTGAACATCAAAGACAGTAGATCCACCAGGCCAGTTCTACTACTCTGGGTTTTGATATGCAATATTTTCCCTCTACCCTGTCTGGCCATAGAGAAGAGAGCAGTCAGTGTGTGTGCCTACTCCAGACCCAGCTCTGGCCAGCGCCTAGCTAGCAGCCTCTCCAGTTCCCGTCCCTCCAGCCGACCGGTCACTGCCAGGCCCCTCTCAGCAGCCGGCTCCAGACCCCTGTCTGGGTCACGACCCTTATCAGCGGCTGGGTACAGAGCCCTCTCCCCTCCCGGGTCCAGATCTGGTTCTACTGATGCAGATCCAGTCTCTGTGGACCCAGACGCTAGCATTCTGACACACGGTGAGACACTGTATTGGTGTCCTTGGCACTGAAAGCCCTACCATCTCCACATATAAAGCTTCAGTTTACGTCCTTGAATAGGTCCATATAATGAATCAGGCTTATTGTTTTGTATCCTTTTCACCTGTATAATTATTCAACACTGCCACCATGAGGACATCTTGTAACAGTGTCTGAAGATTCATTATATATTTTTAAATCAGAGATCTTTGATTTTCCAACCCCAGAGTTCAGGCATACTATGCCTTATACCTTTAGCAATTTTTCTAAATTCCTATATTGTGACAATCCCATCCCTGATTAGCTATCCTCCATAGTAATGAAATGGTTTTGTTTCTCTCCAGGTGCAGGGAAGGTCTTGTTCTGTGGGAGCCCTGTCCAGGCCCTCAGAGCCAGGCGACAGAAGATGAGGGTTTGTTGACCCATCATTAGCATGAAGCTAATTAACTGCAGCGTCTCAATCCTTATTTGACAAACTTGAGTCCTCTCTGGCACATTGACCACAGCAGAGATTTGACACAGTTTTCCAGCGTCAGGGGAAAGTGGCCCAGAGTGAAGGGGAGTAGTTATGTGTTGGGGAAAGGGGATATGTAGTCAGTTGCACAACTGAATGCATTCAACCGAAATTTGTCTTCCGCATTTAATCCAACCCCTCTGAATCAAGAGAGGTGCGGGGGGCTGCCTTAATCGACGTCCGCGTCACCCGAGGAGCAGTTGTTGTTGGAGTCAACTACCTTGTGTCATGGAATATTTTAATCAAGTGAGAGAGACTTCTTCAAACAATTATATTTATTCAATATCGATTAATTATTGCAATAATGAGGCTGGTTGACCCAAAATCCCTTGAGTGTTGGACCGAGTAACCTAACCCTTACACAAATGCAGAGTTCTTTATATAGCTGACTTTATATAGCTGACACTAAGAATGCTTATTCATGGTTGGTCCTCCCCCCACCCCAGTGAGGGATTGTTCTACTCCTAAGCTAGCTCTAGTAAAACACATTCTTGTCTATGTAATGCAGTCTTTAACTCGTTTGTCAGCTCAAGCCATCTCTGGTGACCATACGCCCAGATTAGCTACATGGAACTAGAGTGAAGACCATAAAAACACAGCATTAGCATTAATTGTTAACCATTAATATCAAATAAATTAAGTAAATACGTACTTGATCAAGGCTGGAACGGCAGATTTCGAACATGCTGTCTTTAACCGCTAGGCTACCTGCGGTTACCCCTCTTTGTGACAGGCCATTATGACTGGGTGACGTGACATCTCCCCCTGTCTCTCTAATGTGATGTCAGGATGAACAGAAGGAGATAATTATCAGAGAGAGGAGGGGAGGGTGATAGAGGGATGCAGCTGTTGCCCCGGTGACATGACAGATGGAGCACTGCCAATGCCAGGCGATCTGTCACCTTGTCATCTCTATAGACCTGCCATCCGTCACTCACTCTCAAACTGCTGTCACACTCTTCTCTCTCTTGAGCTGTCATTCTCTCTCTTTAATCTTTATCCCTAATTTCTCTTTCAGATCTTCTCTGTATTTTGTCTCCCTTTGTATCATTTTTCTATCTCTCCATCCCTCTTACTATTCCTGTCCCTCTATCCCTCTATTAGTCTCTAACTCCCTCCGTCTCTCTATCCCTCTTCTATCGCAAAACTCATTCATCTTTCTCTCTTACTGAGGGGATTTTATTAAGCTAGCCAGGGTTGACCCGGGCTATGGCCCGTCACGTGATCGGGCGAAGCCGGTGAGGGAGGCGCGCCCTGCGGAAATCGAACAGTTATCTCTGTCATTTGGTCAACAAGGTAGCATCCCACTGGGTACAGACGTCTGTTCAACATCTAGTTTTGATTTATATTTGGTTGAGTTGTCAACTAACATGAATTCAAGGTCAAATCAACAAAATAATTCACTATGTCATTGGATTTCGGTTAAAAGTTCTCTGAAAAAAAGACAAAATTACGTTGATGACTTTTTGCAAATCCAATCAGTTTTCCATGTTGATTCAACGTCAACACATTGTATTTTTTTGGTTAAATGATGTGGAAACAACGTTTATTCAACCAGGTTTAGCCCAGAAAAGTACAGCATAAAATATCTGTTAGAATTTTCTCACTAGTTTTCATTGGGAATGCAGATAATACATTTTCATGAAAAGCAATAACTTTTGAATGTGAAAACAAAGAATGCTACTGATTACTCCACGTGCTTAAACTACGTCAATTTTGTTTTGAGCCGACTTTGCTGCCGGCCATAACGGGCACCTGGCTCATGCACGGTTCAAAAATGAATGCAATCACTTTTCAACCGGTGCAATGTCCGCCTACCTAGGCGCCCGGGCCAGCTTAATCAAATTCCCTTACTGCCTCCTTATGCAGAATGCAGCCCCCTCCCCTGTGTCCACTCCTAGCACCCCGCCCCTCCATGATCCGGAGAACACCTATGACCTTGAGGAGCAAGAAGGATGCCAGCGCAGTGATGTGTTCTCTGAGCTCAGGGCCTGGAGGGAACAGCATAACAAGTACTGACCACCTAATCCACCTACTCACTCACTCACTCACTTACTTACTGTCTGTGTGAGAGATTACTGAACCGATTTTTCACTTTCTATTGCTTTGTGTTCCAGACGTCTATTAGCCATGGAGAGGGATGGGCCTCAGATACTGACCATCCTGAATGGTGATGAAGAGGAGGATGATGAAGATGATGAAAGTATCAGCATTTTCAGTGGCAAGGAGGAAGAAGAGGAGGGAAAAAAAGAGAGCGCTGGTTTGAGTCACTGGTTAAACATTGACTCAACAGACTCATCTTCCCAGTCCCCCTCTCCAGGCGAGTCTCTCTCATCTCTGGTTAAGAAGGCCATCAAACATGCCAAACCTACTCAGTATAGGAAATATAAAACCAAGAAATCCAAATCTAAATCCAGGGATTTAAACACAGAATAACTTGAGATCACACTACCACAACACAGTCTGAAATGTTGTCTAATAAACTATGTATAATTTATAGATGTGTTTCAGAGAGAAGCCAAATCCCCTGAAGTGGCCCGGCTCTCCCTGTCCCCTGACTGCACTCTGTCGCCCTCTCCCCCTCAAAGTGCCACATCAGCCCCTGGTAGCCGGAGGCTGTCAATGCTGCGAGCACACAGACTGAGGCTCAGTGGTGGGGTGGCTGTGGCTGCTGTAAGGCCCGCTGAATACCATACAGACTCAGAGACGATCACAGGAGTCCCCATCTTGGAGAACCAGGGGCTCCAGGAGGCTGTGAGGCCCAAAGTCCCTCTGCTGCCCAAGGCTACTTACCACATGCCCCACAGGCCAGCCTCCAGCCCACTGGTCAGAAGGCTCAGGTCACCAACAGGTGGAGCTTCTGTGCATTCTGTCAACGGGCTTCAACCAATCGTCTTGAGCAGACCACCAGGGAGGCCGGCCATTATGCGTCCTCACGCGACCAAGGCAGCACTGCAGAAAACGCCACAGCGCCTCACACTCCATCCCAGCAGGGGGAACTCTCACTTAGACTAAGCCACACACTGTGTGGGATTGTTTCCTGAGAGGGGAACACTCAAAACAGGAGCTGAGGCAGAGATGGAACGGAGGCAAAGATAGAGATTGTCCTCCAGGTCCCCGCTCTTCTGAGCTGAGCTATCTTGTGATGTGAAGACTTCCTAAGAGTGCAGTGACAAGTCTCCCTCTATGTTATGTTTAGGAAAATAGGACGCTGGGGGCTGGATTACATCCAACTGTCACCTGGAGAATGCAACATAAAAGCTGTTGAATCCAAGTGTGAACTTGCTATCTCAGTGTTGTGACTTCCTCTGATGGACAGTTAGAGAATCCCCTGCATCCCTCTGCTCTCTCAGCTCAGCACAGCACAGTACTTACAATGACTCTGATACTGAGCTCACATTGGCTTTACTAAGGACAACAGCTCTATTTGAAAAGGTTTATAGTTTGGTCGAAGATATATTTCTTGGAATGGCCTTTAAATTGAATTAGTATGCTTTTCACAATGCTGAATTGTTGTGGGACTTAAGTGTGTTTCACATGTCTCATTCATGTCTTATATCTGTGTTTTTCAGTTTGAATTACATTTTGTACTGTTTTTATTCACTCAAATACTACCTTATCCACACCTTAAATAAAAACATAGTTTGATCAACTAATCTTTCCTTTAATGGAACAATTTGATATTGACTAGCTTAGTAAGATCAAATGTCTTAGTTGTTAAATCACATCTCTAGAGTTTGAATCTATCCAGGTTTGTTAAGATATAAAGAAAGCGTGTATAGTCCAATCAAGGATTATTCTGCAATGGAAGAAATGTATCATCTTTCACTTCACTTTCCCCAACTTTGTGGTGGTGTGGCAATATTATGCCACTTGGGGACGCCATATAACACTCACTACTGCCCCTACCGTCTTGTCAACACTGCCTCCATGAAACTACTCAAGACCCACATTCTACTCTCTGCTTTGGGCCGGATCAAAGAGAGATTATAACAGCAAAAGCAATTAAGACATCACTAAATGAAATAGTGTGTGTGTGTAAATATAACTGTGTCTGAGCGCTTTAGGTCAATACTAACGCTACTGGAGTTTTTTCCAAATATTTGGGAAAACTGGAAAAGTTAGTTGGCCAGTGTCCCTGCTTCGAGAAATAGTCCTGAGCTGCTGGAAAAGGGCCAGTGGTATTGTGAAGCTTACAGTGGAAAGATCAGGTACAGAGAGGGGAAAACTGATCCTAAATCAGTTCCTACGGGTAGATAGTAATACGAGTACTGTTTGTTTTGACTGGAGAAGCTGTGTGACACCCTCCTCCTCACGTGACATCCATTGTCGACAACAGGTGCAGGGCCGTAACCAGGGTTTGAGTTTTAATGAGGTCTGGAAGGGGATGGGGGAGGATTAAAAAAAAAAAGTTGAAGCTCATTTACTGCAATTCTATACAATTAAAAAACTTTAAAATGGTATTTAGAGAACAGCAAAAACAAGAAAAAAATGACCCCAGACATTATCACCGTGGCTGCTGTCGGTTCATTCACCTCAGTCGATCTACAAACACATAGCCTATTAGCTATACAATTGTAATGTTATACCTCTGAAAGGGGGGAAATATGATAAATGATTCACACTGAGATGTAGCATCAGCATCGAAACTAAAATGTATTACATTTTTACAACTGTATTGATTGCATTTTAATGTAGGCCTATAGAGAAGATAGGCCATGTTTATTTTTTTATTTTATTTCACCTTTATTTAACCAGGTAAGCTAGTTGAGAACAAGTTCTCATTTACAACTGCGACCTGGCCAAGATAAAGCAAAGCAGTGCGACACAAACAACAACACAGAGTTACATGGAATAAACAAGCGTACAGTCAATAACACAAAAGAAAAAGTCTATATACAGTGTGTGCAAATGGCGTGAGGAGGTAAGGCAATAAATAGGCCATAGTAGCGAAGTAATTACAGTTCAGCAAATTAACACTGGAGTGATAGATGAGCAGATGATGATTTGCAAGTAGAAATACTGGTGTGCAAAAGAGCAGAAAAGTAAATGAAAACAATATGGGGATGAGGAAGGTAGATTGGGTGGGCTATTTACAGATGGACTATGTACAGCTGCAGCGATCGGTTAGCTGCTCAGATAGCTGATGTTTAAAGTTAGTGAGGGAAATATAAGTCTCCAGCTCCAGCGATTTTTGCAATTCGTTCCAGTCATTGGCAGCAGAGAACTGGAAGGAAAGGCGGCCAAAGGAGGTGTTGGCTTTGTGGACGACCAGTGCGATATAGCTGCTGGAGCGCGTGCTACGGGTGGGTGTTGTTATCGTGACCAGTGAGCTGAGATAAGGCGGAGCTTTACCTAGCATAGACTTATAGATGACCTGGAGCCAGTGGGTCTGGCGACGAATATGTAGCAAGGGCCAGCTGACTAGAGCATACAGGTCGTAGTGGTGGGTGGTATATGGGGCTTTGGTGACAAAACGGATGACACTGTGATAGACTGCATCCAGTTTGTTGAGTAGAGTATTGGAAGCTATTTTGTAAATGACATCGCCGAAGTCGATGATCGGTAGGATAGTCAGTTTTACGAGGGCATGTTTGGCGGGGTGAGTGAAGGAGGCTTTGTTGCGAAATTGGAAGCCGATTCTAGATTTAATTTTGGATTGGTGATGTTTAATATGAGTCTGGAAGGAGAGTTTACAGTCTAGCCAGACAACTGTGTAGTTTGTAGTTGTCCACATATTCTAAGTCAGAACCGTCCAGAGTAGTGATGCTAGTCGGGCGGGCGGGTGCGGGCAGTGAACGGTTGAAAAGCATGCATTTGGTTTTACTCGCGTTTAAGAGCAGTTGGAGGCCACTGAAGGTGTGTTGTAAGGCATTGAAGCTCGTTTGGAGGTTAGTTGACACAGTTTCCAAAGAGAGGCATAGATGTATACAGAATGGTGTCGTCTGCATACAGGTGGATCAGGGAATCACCCGCAGCAAGAGCGACATCGTTGATATATACAGAGAAAAGAGTTGGCCCGAGAATTGAACCCTGTGGTACCCCCATAGAGACTGCCAGAGTTCCGGACAACAGGCCCTCCGATTTGACACACTGAACTCTGTCTGAGAAGTAGTTGGTGAACCAGGCGAGGCAGTCATTTGAGAAACCAAGGCTGTTGAGTCTGCCGATAAGGATACGGTGATTGACAGAGTCAAAAGCCTTGGCCAGGTCGATGAAGACGGCTGCACAGTACTGTCTTTTATCGATGGCGGTTATGATATCGTTTAGTACCTTGAGCGTGGCTGAGGTGCACCTGTGACCAGCTCGGAAACCGGATTGCATAGCGGAGAAGGTATGGTGGAATCAGGGGCGAAAATCTGATATCAACATTGGAGGGGACAATTACATTAAATTTTCTCAAGAGCAATTCCTGAGGGGGACACCAAAAGTAGTGCTGTAACACATAGCATACGTTGTTATATGTTAAATGTATATTGAGGAACCATAATTCCTACAACTGGATAATTGATAGGTACAGTAGTTAACTGAAGGGTTTTCGCAAATGGTTCAAATGTTTAAATCATTAAACTCTACTACTAATAATAGTTATAGCAGTGCTCCTTACCAGTCCAGTATGTATGCAGGTATTCGTACTTACAACCGGCAATATCAAGAAAGGTCAGTAGGTGACAATGGTACTGTACACTGTATGGGTGTAGTTTTCATAAATACAATGAACATGGTGTGATCACATCTAAAAGAATCTCCATTGAGAACCATCACAAAGTTGGTCTCCGTATTGAATTGACCTTTTAATTTGACTTTTTCTGATACATTTATTTATTTATAGTCATTAAATATGTGCACCTGGCCTGAGTCTACTACAATATCTTTACAAGAACAAAAAGCTTAAAATAAGTACAGTTCTAAAAGCAAAATAACTACTTCAATGAAAAACCCAAATAAATCAAACACAATATCCTTCAGTCAGTGTCTCAACTCTTCAAACAGCAGCTATGGACAAGTATGTCGCACAAAGTATGCCATTTTAAATAAAATAACATGAAATAAATAATTTGTAAGTGTACTGAAACTACTAAACAAAATAACAAATATCAATTACACCAGGGGTTCTCAAACAGGGGTCCATGGACTAATTGCAAGGGGTCCGTGAAATAAAAAAGTGTAATGAATGTAGTCAGTACCACAAGGTTTCCAGTAAGTTTACATATAATATAGAGTGGAGGTCCCTGAGGACCGCTCAAAACGTTGCCTGCCTTGCCTCAAAATATGCAGGGGTTCCAGTACCCAAAAAAGGTTGAGAACCACTGCTATACACACTACTGAACAAAAGAACCGAGCATATGTTTGCGGGTTTCAATGGATCCAACAAATTGCTGGCAGATATTTTCCCTCTTGAGACTGTCCAGCCTGTCTTTATGTACATTACAGACAACTACGCCGTTCAGTCTCTCTTGGCCCATGCTAGCCCGTAGCCAAGTCTTTAACCTGCGGAGTGCACTGAAACTCCTCTCAGCCTCACATGAAGACACTGGCACCACAAACAAAATTCTGATCAGCACCTCAACTTGGTCAAACAACCCCCGCACCTCTACTGGAAGCCTCCTGAGGACCTCTGCTGCCTCTCCACTGCTGCAACAGGGGTATTTGTTGTGAAAGAGAGGGATCTGCACTGAAAGAGAATCTATGTTCAGTTCTGGGTACTGATCTAGAGAATCATCCAACTTCCCCGTGAGAAGCGCTCTTTCCAACTTTTGCAGGACGTTTGCACCCTCCGTGGCACCCAGTACCGAAGCTCTCCCCTAACGCCACGAAGCTAGCACCAGTTAGCAGACAAAATTCTACAATACCTCTTTCGCCATCTGGCTTGGATTCTCTGTCGACACGGCGCCCCGCCGCACCACCACATCTGGTCTGCCGACGAATACTCCATCCGCTGTTGTTTTAGCTAGCTCTCCCAATCAAGACCTGCGATTACTTTATGCCTTACTATATGTCTCTCTCAAATATCAATATGCCTTGTATACTGTTGTTCGGGTTAGTCATCATTGTTTCAGTTCACAATGGAGCCCGTAGTTCCACTCCTAATACCTCTGATACCTCCTTTGTCCCACCTCCCACACATGTGGTGACCTCACCCATTATAACCAGCATGTCCAGAGATACAACCTCTCTTATCATCACCCAGTGCCTGGGCATACCTCCATTGTACCTGCACCCCACCATACCCCTGTCTGCACTTTATGCCCTGAATATATTCTACCACGCCCATAAATCTGCTCCTTTTATTCCTTGTTCCCAACGCTCTAGGCGACCAGTTTTGTTAGCCTTTAGCCGCACCCTCATCCTACTACTCCTCTGTTCCTTGGGTGATGTGGAGGTAAACCCAGGCCCTGCATGTCCCCAGGCACCCTCATTTGTTGATTTCTGTGATCGAAAAAAGCCTTGGTTTCATGCATGTCAACATCAGAAGATTGTTTTACTCACTGCTTTAGCACACTCTGCCTACCCTGATGTCCTTGCCGTGTCTGAATCCTGGCTTAGGAAGGCCACCAAAAATTCTGAGATTTCCATACCCAACTATAACACTTTCCGTCAAGATAGAACTGCCGGGCCTCCCGGACGGTTCTGGATGGTTCCGACCTAGAATATGTGGACATCTATAAGTACCTAGGTGTCTGGCTAGACGGCAAACTCTACTTCCAGACTCATATCAAACATCTCCAATCGAAAATTAAATCGAGAGTCGGCATTCTATTTCGCAACAAAGCCTCCTTCACTCACGCCGCCAAACTTACCCTAGTAGAACTGAATATCCTACCGATCTTCGACTTCAGCGATGTCATCTACAAAATAGCTTCCAATACTCTACTCAGCAAACTGGATGCAGTTTATCACAGTGCCATCCGTTTTGTTACTAAAGCACCTTATACGACCCACCACTGCAACCTGTATGCTCTAGTCGGCTGGCCCTCGCTGCATGTTCGTCGTCAGACCCACTGGCTCCAGGTCATCTACAAGGCTATGCTAGGTAAAGCGCCGCCTTATCTCAGTTCACTGGTCACGATGGCAACACCCACCCGTAGTACGCGCTCCAGCAGGTGTATCTCACTGATCATCCCTAAAGCCAAAACCTCATTTGGCCGCCTTTCCTTCCAGTTCTCTGCTGCCTGCGACTGGAACGAATTGCAAAAATCTCTGAAGTTGGAGACTTTTATCTCCCTCAACAACTTTAAACATCTGCTATCTGAGCAGCTAACCGATCGCTGCAGCTGTACATAGTCCATCGGTATATAGCCCACCCAATTTACCTACCTCATCCCCATACTGTTTTCATTTATTTACTTTTCTGCTCTTTTGCACACCAGTATCTCTCTTTGCACATAATCATCTGATGATTTATCACCCCAGTGTTAATCTGCTAAATTGTAATTATTCGCTCCTATGGCCTATTTATTGCCTACCTCCTCATGCCTTTTGCACACATTGTATATAGATTCTCTTTTTTTTTTTTTTCCTACTATGTTATTGACTTGTTTATTGTTTACTCCATGTGTAACTCTGTGTTGTTGTCTGTTCACACTGCTATGCTTTATCTTGGCCAGGTCGCAGTTGCAAATGAGAACTTGTTCTCAACTAGCCTACCTGGTTAAATAAAGATGAAATAAATAAAAAATAAAAATACTGTCCTGGTCAAAACGGTCGCCAAACTGAACCTCAACACCATCCAACACTTAAAAAAATTCTGCCCTATAGTGATCCACTGCTTTGCCAGCAAATCATCTTGAATGCGTCTCAATGGATTCAATAGAGTCAATCAATGTTGTTGCTTTCTCATACAGTCAAAGGTAGCTTTTGTCATTTCTCTTGCCCCTAAGAGATGACCGCACACACTCGACTGCAGCCTGCATACCAGAGACAGTCTGAGTTTTCTTCTGTAGTGAAATGTTTAGACATTCAAGCTCTCCAAGAACAACAGAGGCAAGTGTGAGGCCCAACACAGTCTTGGCTTTGCTGAAGTGCTCGAATAAGCCACTGGCAGTTGAAGCTGTCTTGGATGCAGATTTTGCCATCTCCTCTAGGCTGCTTAGTACCCACTCATACTGCCCTAGCACAGCTCTAATAGCAGTATTCCACACAGTCCACCCTGACCAGGGTGGTCAGATTTGTATCTTTGGACGTGGCAATTGATTCAAACATGCTCTTAAACTTTCCTGACTGGCCATAGAGGACATCTAGCTGATGGACCCAGGAAAGGGAATTCCGGATCAGTGGGGAGGCTGAGCAGCCAGCCTGTGTAATCAGATTTACACAGTGTGCTCCACAATGGACATAGAGGGCTAATGGCTGCTGCCTCCTCACAATTGCCTGTGCACCTGTGTATTTTCCTGCCATGTTTGAGGCACAATCGTAACTCTGCCCACGTAAGCCAGACATGGGCAAATTGAGCCTCAACAACACATCAGTTGCCACTTTCGCAATGCCCTCGCCTGTTGTCTCCGACATCCTGTATAGCCCAATAAACTCCTTGTGAGGGACAAGGTCATGGTCAACACAACGCAGACAGACATTCTCCTTTTCAGCACCAGAGACATCTTGAGTACCATCAACAATTAATGAAAATTGTTCAATCGGAAGAGACCTAATCTCAGCTGCAATGCCTCGAATGACTATTGGCCATGATGTTCAGAATTTCATTCTGTGCTTTGGGGCCTGTGTACATTGTGGTACTCTGTTAACCACTTCAGTAAAATGGGATCATCCTCTTCTGCCCTAAGTTTCAAAAGCTGGTATAAATTCCCACTGTCATCCGTGTGGCCTCTAAAGGCTTGTCCCTGTCTTACTACATGCCGCACCGAACTAACAATTTTCATCAAGCAATGCCTTGCGTCATCCTGCTGTTTACCCTACGCGCTGGATAACTGGACACTGATTGGATTTAGCTGGTGTGCTGTTACAATTACAAAGTGGCGGTGGGTTTGGCAGTTTTGATGTGCTGTGAATTTTTCAATGGCTTTTCTCCAGTTCCTAAATCCTGCACTAATGAAGGCAGCATCTGCTCTTTGGCCAAAAGATGGCTGGCTTGAAAACCCTTGGCTACCGTGAAAACACAACACTCCTTTTATTGATGGATTATAATGTAGCCAGGGGAAATCGCGAAACCATCTCTCTTGAAACGTCAACACTCTGTTGGCAAGAGTTTGCGGTTCTATAAATTGTGGGTGTGGCTGATATGGTTTTGTGCTATCACTGTGGTAACTGGACAATGCTGTGCCACTATCCCCTATATTGGTGCTGCTGGCAACAAGGGTGACACCTGGTCCTGCCGTGGCTGTGACACTGTCCTCTGAAGTCTCTCTCCCTGGCTCTTTCCCTTTCACCACCCTAACTGACTCACAGTCTGTCTCCTAGAAAATAAATAAGGTGTTTGCCGTACTCCTAACTACCGGTACCCAAAACTACACAATTAATCACAACAGCAATACCATTGCCATAAACAAATCTTAGTTTAGTCACCAGTTTAAGTTGAGAGTGGGGGTATCCATGGCATTTTCCAATGATGTCCCTATTTTACAAGTCAAAAAAATTGAGAACCTTTCATAATGTTGCCAAACAAAGACTCAACAAACTTACGTGAGACTCCCTGTCTCTGCCAGTCTGTCCCTGCATATCTGTCCCCAGCTCTGCTGTCTGTGTGCCATCTGTTGCCTGCTCTGCCTAATGACATCATTGTGAAACATTTCCATTAGCATTTCACTTCTTTCTTATGAACATTTTATCAACTAGTCTTTGAGATATTAGGCTACTAGAGTTCTTACTATGCGTTTTGGTGTACTGAAAAATACTCTGATGTCCGTCTTCTTACTTTTTTCTACCTGGCTGGCTGGCCTAGCTGCACACACACACATTTACACAACACATGCTGCAAC
This sequence comes from Salvelinus fontinalis, assembly GCF_029448725.1. Classification (NCBI taxonomy): domain Eukaryota; kingdom Metazoa; phylum Chordata; class Actinopteri; order Salmoniformes; family Salmonidae; genus Salvelinus; species Salvelinus fontinalis. The sequence goes on along the minus strand of NC_074673.1, from coordinate 18,164,506 downwards.
CTTTTGTAATTTTAATAGTTTGTTTCATATTGGCTGGCTTCCAACAATAGCTGAATTTGTAAAGCTAGCGAGCACCAATTCCGTTTCTGTGTGTTTGCTATAATCTTTGCTACCTGGTTAATTAAAGGTGAAATAAAATAATATAAAAAAAGTTCACTAGCGACAATTTATCTTTTGCAACGAGACCATTATATATATTTAAGACAATGGTATAAGAGAGTGTAGTTCTGTTCAGTTTATCGCTAACCTTATCACAGGGACTTTGAAGCACTACAGCTGCATGCTGATCTTGGAATAAACTGACGATAGCAAAGATTCCATCTTTGACGACGCCACATAAATGGAATAGGTACTAGCTAGCTTGATAGTTAATGTTTGCTTTAGTTTGCGCGCTAGCTCTGCAAATTCAGCTAGTGTGTGAACCCTGCCAACATAAAATAAATAAATAACATTGCTATGGACCTGCTATAGATTGACTGGATTAACCTCACGTCAGTTACGTACATGTGCCTTTCGGACAGTAGATACGAACCCTCTATTACCTTGCCAGCTAAAGAACTGGCAGTGGATCAAACCATCGTGAGGCAAAGGGCGGGGGAGGTCGCAATCTTTTGAAACTTAAAAACGCGCTATTAAGTGTCTATAATCAGCACAAGTGCTTTCATTGCATATTATTCATATTATTGAAATTACATAGTTATGTTTACAGTGATATATTGGGGGGGACAAATCATATTTATCCCAAGATGGGGGGATCGTGTCCCCCCCGTCCCCCCTGGGATTTCCGCCTATGGCACTAGCATGTGAAATATTCAGAGTTGGACATTCCCAACAGTGGCCCATCCTTGCCATATCTTATTGCATCACTTAACCAGGCCTGTAGATGCAAGTATATATTATGCAACTATGATGTGGTCTTGGGGAGGATTTAACGGTTTCATTCAATCAAAACAACAGGAAGTTTATCTAACACAGTGCACAATCTTTTATTATATTTAAATACACAAACAAAGTAATAATTCTCTAGGTAAAGGTTTTCCTAAATCATTTTACATTTAATACATATGTACTTTGCAGTGTACAGTAGCAAAATGCTAAAATATATTTATGTGCTAGTATATACACAGTATGTATATAGTATATGTGGTAATCTGGATGATAATAATAATAACAGACAGTAGGTATAAAGACAGACAGGGGTTAAATAGAATGTGTTGGTGACATTAAGTAAACAGTGAACAACTCCTTGGCCCTGCCGTTCCTTGTTTTATCTCCATGACGACTCTCTGGATGTCACGACTGCAAGACACACAAAAATAAATTGGGATGATGTCTCCCTTCATTTGGTTTCGAAAACACTTTTCTTGAAAACAATTTTCTTGTTAAGGTGGAGCGAGAGCTTGGTAGATAGAGCCTGGTAGATAGAGATTGTAAATCATGCCCTGGGAGTGGGCAGAAGTTGTCCCTAACCACTGATTCAGGGTCAGTTCTTATTTAACCACCTAATGGATTGAATTAGGGGAATCTGATCAAGGATCTGTAGTGAGGCAACTTCTACTTCAAGCATGCTACCTCTATTTCCCCACTAAAGCCAGAGAAACCGCCGTGTCCCCCCCGTCCCCCCTGGGATTTCCGCCTATGGGTGGAATTCAAAATGGTCAGTGATCTGTTTATTAACTTGGCTTTCGAAGACTTTAGAAAGGCAGGGCAGGATGGATATAGGTCTATAACAGTTTGGGTCTAGAGTGTCACCCCTTTTGAAGAGAGGGATGGCCCGCGGCAGCTTTCCAATCTTTAGGGATCTCAGACAATACGAAAGAGAGGTTGAACAGACTGGTAATAGGGGTTGCATCAATGGCGACGGATAATTTTAGAAAGAGAGGTTCCAGATTGTTTAGCCCAGCTGGTTTGTACAGGTCCAGGTTTTGCATGTGGAGATAAGATTAGTACAGATTTTCTCAGGGGACCCCCAATGGGGCCCTAACCCTAAGTTTGGGAACCACTACACTAACCTCTCTGACCCTCTCTCTGCTTGCAATCTCTGGTTGCTTCCTCTCTGTCTCCTCTAGTTCCTCCTGCATGCATTGCAGCCTGCCTCCGCCTCACCACTGAGTGCCATATCACTCACTGTCTGTCTCAGTAGTAGCCTTCTCTATGTAAAGCAAAGTTATTATGAGAACTTAGTTGCGTAATTTTTGCTCCTGCTGAAGTAGGCTTCGTTTAACGTCAGCTTCTTACTTCATTCATCCTTCTCGCAAGCTAAGTGATACTAACCAGAGAACTTCAACGTTCCTGCCAGTTACTGCCAATAGAAGCCTCTGCAAGAGGCTATCCCCCGGGCTGACTGACATATTTATAATCGACTTGTTTGCAGTTGTGCACTCATTCTCCCAGAGGCAGTTTGTTTGGGGGATGTCCATAGCCAGCACCCCCTGAAAAATCAGAATACATTTATTATATATTTTTTTCAACCGATATATACCTCTGTAGAGCAGGCAAAAATATTTTTGTTGTTTTATAGTTACGAACAGTATCTTGCAGGATTCAATAGTTAGAATTGTAAGAGTTGTTGCCCTTTCCCTTTCTCTGTGATTGTCATTCTAATGGAATCCAGAAAGAACAAAACCTTGTCCTCAAACATTTACATCAAAAGTTGCAAAGGTATAGGCAAAGATACAAAACGTCCACATCATATTAAATATTTTTCTTGATAAAAAACATGGAAAACCACCACCTTTCGTGGAGAATTAATTGACCATCCTTACAAACCACTTAATGTAAATAGGTTGGTCATTTAGGTCTGTTTGATATGTGATGATGTGGCTCAGTTGGTAGAGTATGGTGCTTACAATGCTAGGTTTGTGGGTTTGATTCCCATGGGGGAACAGTATGAAAATGTATGCACTCACTACTGTAACTTGCTCTGGATAAGAGCATCTACTGAAAAGGAATGAATAGACCATTTCAGTTTTTACATAGAAATAAGTTGTATTTGCAAAGTATTTCAAGAAACTGGAAAACATATCAAGTAAGTATTTTTATATTCCACAAGTATTATCTGATTAACTGTTTTGTACAGATAATTATCAGACTCAAGTTACAAGTGCTGGTAAACACTCAAATACATTTAGTTTAAAAAAATTACCAAAAGTAGTGCACTGGGCCTTTACTAGTCCTGTATTAGTGGACCAATATAGACGTCTTCAAGGAGGGCTTTTTTTTCTCGCAGCACTCCCAAACTACTTCCCGCGGCTATGGGGATGTCTGCAGACCTGCAGGAGTCGCGGGACGGTTTTAAAATGTCACGTCTCTCCGCCTGTGTTGCGAGGGGGAGGAGTTAGTTGTTTGAGAGAGTGGTGAATGTGCTGCTAAAAAGGCAAATCTGGGAGGAAAATCTAGGGGACGCAGACAAACAAATCACTGTTCATGATTCCACTCGTTCGTAGAGAGGCAGGTGTGAATAGAACTCAGTCAGATCAAGAATAATAGCGTTCTGATCAATGCTGGCAGCAATATTTAGAAGTTGATCCATAATTGATTTTCTTGTGTACAAATTATATATTTATCAATATTTTTTTCAAATTAGAAATAATTGGTACCGAGCCGAGTTCTGGACATATGTGTCCTCGTGTAAGTTACTGCTATGAACAGGTGAACAATTTTAACCAAGCTGAAGTATTTGAGAAGGCCAAATCCTGTTCCTGGAGACACACACACAAGCAAACAGCAAACAGAGGGCCTGATTCCACTCTGCATGTCTGTCAGTTCTGCTTCACTGCTGTCTCTGGCAAAAGGACAGAAATAAAGGAGCCATAGAACAACAAAACAGATTTCCAACGCGACCACAGAGTACTGTTTGATTACTCACTACCATGGAAGACTTGTGTGGGATTCATGGAGACGCAAAAATACAGAACATACTGTACGAAGGTGTGTCTGTTTTAACCACGAGACTGTCCTTATGTAACCGGTGTGAAATGGCTAGCTAGGTAGCGGGGTGCATGCTATTACAGTGTTGCCAAGTCCTCAGTAAGGAATGTAGCTATTGGCTGTCCTAAAAGTAGCTAAATGACGTCATCACCCAATTTGCATAATTGGCCATGTGCATGTAATTGTGATGGACGTTGTAGGAGAGAGGAATAACGTTGTGGAAGCCAATTCTAGATTTAATTTTAGATTGGATATGCTTAATGTGGGTCTGGAAGGAGAGTTTACAGTCTAACCAGACTCCTAGGTATTTGTAGTTGTCCACATATTCTAAGTCAGAACCATCCAGAGTAGTGATGCTGGACGGGCGGGCAGGTGCGTGCAGCGATCGGTTGAAGAGCATGCATTGAGTTTTACTTGCATTTAAGAGCAGTTGGGGGCCACAGAAGGAGAGTTGTATGGCATTGAAGCTCGTCTGGAGGTTAGTTAGCACAGTGTCCAAAGAAGGGCCAGAAGTATACAGAAGGATGTCGTCTGCGTAGAGGAGGATCAAAGAATCACCAGCAGCAAGAGCGACATCATTGATGTATACAGAGAAGAGAGTTGGCCCGAGATTTGAACCCTGTGGCACCCCAGTAGAGACTGCCAGAGGTCCAGACAACAGGCCCTCCGATTTGACACACTGAACTCTACCAGAGAAGTAGTTGGTGAACCAGGCGAGACAGTCATTTGAGAAACCAAGGCTGTTGAGTCTGCAGATAAGAATATGGTGATTGACAGAGTCGAAAGCCTTGGCCAGGTCGATGAATACGGCTGCACAGTATTGTCTCTTATCGATGGCAGTTATGATTAGAGATCAACCGATTAATCGGAATGGACGATTAATTAGGGCCGATTTCAAGTTTTCATAACAATCGATAATCTGCATTTTTGGACACCGTTATGGCCGATGAAATTGCACTCCACGAGGAGACTGCGTGGCAGGCTGACTACCTGTTATGCGAGTGCAGCAAGGAGCCAAGGTAAGTTGCTAGCCAGCATTAAACTTATCTTATAAAAAACAATCAATCTTAACATAATCACTAGTTAACTACACATGGTTGATGATATTACTCGTTTATCTAGCTGATCCTGCGTTGCATATAATCGATGCGGTGCCTGTTAATTTATCATCGAATCACAGCCTACTTCGCCAAACGGGTGATGATTTAACAAGCGCATTAGCGAAAAAAAACACTGTCGTTGCACCAATGTGTACCTAACCATAAACACCCATGCCTTTCTTAAAATCAATACACAAATATATACACTGCTCAAAAAAATAAAGGGAACACTTAAACAACACAATGTAACTCCAAGTCAATCACACTTCTGTGAAATCAAACTGTCCACTTAGGAAGCAACACTGATTGACAATAAATTTCACATGCTGTTGTGCAAATGGAATAGACAACAGGTGGAAATTATAGGCAATTAGCAAGACACCCCCAATAAAGGAGTGGTTCTGCAGGTGGTGACCACAGACCACTTCTCAGTTCCTATGCTTCCTGGCTGATGTTTTGGTCACTTTTGAATGCTGGCGGTGCTTTCACTCTAGTGGTAGCATGAGACGGAGTCTACAACCCACACAAGTGGCTCAGGTAGTGCAGCTCATCCAGGATGGCACATCAATGCGAGCTGTGGCAAGAAGGTTTGCTGTGTCTGTCAGCGTAGTGTCCAGAGCATGGAGGCGCTACCAGGAGACAGGCCAGTACATCAAGAGATGTGGAGGAGGCCGTAGGAGGGCAACAACCCAGCAGCAGGACCGCTACCTCCACCTTTGTGCAAGGAGGAGCAGGAGGAGCACTGCCAGAGCCCTGCAAAATGACCTCCAGCAGGCCACAAATGTGCATGTGTCTGCTCAAACGGTCAGAAACAGACTCCATGGGGGTGGTATGAGGGCCCGACGTCCACAGGTGGGGGTTGTGCTTACAGTCCAACACCGTGCAGGACGTTTGGCATTTGCCAGAGAACACCAAGATTGGCAAATTCGCCACTGGCGCCCTGTGCTCTTCACAGATGAAAGTAGGTTCACACTGAGCACATGTGACAGAGTCTGGAGACACCGTGGAGAACGTTCTGCTGCCTGCAACATCCTCCAGCATGACCGGTTTGGCGGTGGGTCAGTCATGGTGTGGGGTGGCATTTCTTTGGGGGGCCGCACAGCCCTCCATGTGCTCGCCAGAGATAGCCTGACTGCCATTAGGTACCGAGATGAGATCCTCAGACCCCTTGTGAGACCATATGCTGGTGCGGTTGGCCCTGGGTTCCTCCTAATGCAAGACAATGCTAGACCTCATGTGGCTGGAGTGTGTCCGCAGTTCCTGCAAGAGGAAGGCATTGATGCTATGGACTGGCCGTTCCCCAGACCTGAATCCAATTGAGTACATCTGGGACATCATGTCTCGCTCCATCCACCAACGCCACGTTGCACCACAGACTGTCCAGGAGTTGGCGGATGCTTTCGTCCAGGTCTGGGAGGAGATCCGTAAGACCATCCGCCACCTCATCAGGAGCATGCCCAGGCGTTGTAGGGAGGTCATACAGGCACGTGGAGGCCACACACACTACTGAACCTCATTTTGACTTGTTTTAAGGACATTACATCAAAGTTGGATCAGCCTGTAGTGTGGTTTTCCACTTTAATTTTGAGTGTGACTCCAAATCCAGACCTCCATGGGTTGATAAATTGGATTTCCATTGATAATTTTTGTGTGATTATGTTGTCAGCACATTCAACTATGTAAAGAAAAAAAGTATTTAATAAGAATATTTCATTCATTCAGATCTAGGATGTGTTATTTTAGTGTTCCCTTTATTTTTTTGAGCAGTGTATTTTTAAACCTGCATATTTAGTTAATATTGCCTGCTAACATGAATTTATTTTAACTAGGGAGATTGTGTCACTTCTCTTGTGTTCTGTGCAAGAGGAGTCAGGGGATATGCAGCAGATTGGGCTGCCTGGCTCGAACTGTGTGAAGACCATTTCTTCCTAACAAAGACCGTAATTAATTTGCCAGAATTGTACATAATTATGACATAACATTGAAGGTTGTGCAATGTAACAGCAATATTTAGACTTAGGGATGCCACCCGTTAGATAAAATATGGAGCGGTTCCATATTTTACTGAAATAAATAAAAGTTTTGTTTGTGATACGAAAGAGAGGTTGAACAGGCTAGTAATAGGGGTAGCAACAATTTCAAGAGATCATTTTAGAAAGAGAGGGTCCAGATTGTCTAGCCCGGCTGATTTGTATGGGTCCAGATTTTGCAGCTCTTTCAGAACATCAGCTATATGGATTTGGGTGAAGGAGAAATGGGGGAGGCTTGGGAGAGTTGCTGTGGAGGGTGCAGGACAGTTGACCGGGGTAGGGGTAGCCAGGTGGAAAGCATGCCCAGCTGTAGAAAAATGCTTATTTAATCCTCAATTATCATGGATTTATCGGTGGTGACAGTGTTTTCTAGCATCAGTGCAGTGGGCGGCTGGGAGGAGGTGCTCTTATTCACCATGGTCTTTACAGTGTCCCACAACTTTTTGGAGTTTGTGCTACAGGATGCAAATTTCTGTTTGAAAAAGCTAGCCTTAGCTTTCCTAACTGCCTGTGTATATTGGTTCTTAACTTTCCTGAAAAGTTGTATATCACAGGGGCTATTTGATGCTAGTGCAGTACGCCACAGGATGTTTTTGTGCTGGTCAAGGGCAGTCAGGTCTGGAGTGAACCAAGGGCTATATCTGTTCCTGGTTCAACATTTTTTGAATGGGGCATGCTTATTTAGGATGGTGAGGAAGGCATTTTTAAAGAACCAGGCATCCTCTACTGATGGGATGAGGTCAATATCCTTCCAGGATACCCGGGCCAGGTTGATTAGAAAGGCATGCTCGCTGAAGTGTTTTAGGGAGTGTTTGACAGTGATGAGGGGTGGTCGTTTGACTCCAGACCCATTACGGATGCAGGCAATGAGGCAGTGATCACTGAGATCTTGGTTGAAGACCGCAGAGGTGTATTTGGAGGGAAAGTTTGTTAGGATGATATCTATGAGGGTGCCCGTGTTTACGGATTTGGGGTTGTACCTGGTAGGTTCATTGATAATTTGTGTGATATTGAGGGCATCAAGCTTAGATTGTAGGTTGGCCGGGGCGTTAAGCATGTCCCAGTTTAGGTCACCTAGCAGCACGAGCTCTGAAGATAGATGGGGGGCAACCAATTCAGATATGGTGTCCAGGGCACAGCTGGGGGCAGAGGGTGGTCTATAGCAAGTGGCAACGATGAGAGACTTGTTTATGGAAAGGTGGATTTTTAGAAGAAGAAGCTCGAATTGTTTGGGCACAGACCTGGATAGTATGACAGAACTCTGCAGGCTATCTCTGCAGTAGATTGCCACTCTGCCCCCTTTGGCAGTTCTATCTTGTCGGAAAATGTTATAGTTAGGGATGAAAATGTCAGGGTTTTTGGTGGTCTTCCTAAGCCAAGATTCAGACACGGCTAGGACATCAGGGTTGGCAGAGTGTGCTAAAGCAATGAATAAAACAAACTTGGGGAGGAGGCTTCTAATGTTAACATGCATGAAACCAAGGCTTTTACGGTTACAGAAGTCAATAAATGAGAGCGCCTGGGGAATGGGAGTGGAGCTAGGCACTGCAGGGCCTGGATTAACTTCTACATCACCAGAGGAACAGAGCAGGAGTAGGATAAGGGTACAGCTAAAGGCTATAAGAACTGGTCGTTTAGTACGTTCGGAACAGAGAGTAAAAGGAGCAGGTTTCTGGGCTCGATAGAATAGATTCGAGGCATAATGTACAGACAAAGGTATGGTAGGATGTGAATACAGTGGAGGTAAACTTAGGCATAGAGTGATGATGAGAGAGATATTGTCTCTAGGAACATAATTTAAACCAGGTGATGTCGCCGCATGTGTGGGAGGTGAAACTGAAGGGTTAGCTAAGGCATATTGAGCAGGGCTAGAGGCTCTACAGTGAAATTAGACAATAATCACTTACCAGAAGAGCAATGGACAAGGCATATTGACATTAGGGAAAGGCATGCGTAGCCGAATGATAATAGGGGTCCAGTGAGTAGTTAAGCTGGCTGGAGACACGGCGATTCAGGCAGCTAGAGGGCCGGGGCTAGCAAGCTAGCAGAAGGGCCTTAGAGGGACGTCGCAACGGAGGGGCCCGTTGGAAAAAGAACCCTTGGCAGATTACGTCGGTAGTCCATTTGTGATGGATTAGCAGGGCTTCGTGTAGTAAAAGGGGTCCAGGCCAATTGGCAAAATAGGTATTGTAGCCCAAGGAGTGGCTGATGGACCTCTTCAGCTAGCCGGGAGATGGGCCTAGCATGGGCTAGCTCCAGGCTAATTGGTGCTTGCTTCTGGACAAACACGTTAGCCAGGAGTAGCCACTCGGATTGCAGCTAGCTAGCTGCGATGATCCGGGTGAAAAGGTTCAGAGCTTGCGGTAGGAATCCGGGGACATGGAGAGAAAATAAGTCCGGGATGCTCTGGTTTGAATCGCGTTGTGCAAACTGGCGAGAGATTTCCGAGCTAGAGGTTAGCTGATGACCGCTAGCAGTCGTTAGCTGACTACTAGCTAGTTAGCTGGCTTCTGTTGGGGGATTCCGGTTCGAAAGTAAAGAAAAAGTATTTAGATTTTTTTAAATACGTTATTTTACAAGATATGTTAACGGAGAACACGTTCTCATTTACAGCAACGACCTGGGGAATAGTTACAGGGGGTGAATGAGCCAATCCTAAACTGGGGATTATTAGGTGACCATGATGGTTTGAGGGACAGATTAGGAATTTAGCCAGGACACCAGGGTTAACACCCCTACTCTTACAATAAGTGCCATGGGATCTTTAATGACCTCAGAGAGTCAGGATACCCGTTTAACATCCCATCTGAAAGACAGCACCCTACACAGGGAAGTGTCCCCAATCACTGCCCTGGGGAATTGGGATATTTTTTAGACCAGAGGAAAGAGTGCCTCCTACTGGCCCTCCAACACCACTTCCAGCAGCATCTGGTCTCCCACACAGGGACTGACCAGGACCAACCCTGCTTAGGCTTCAGAAGCAAGCCAGCAGTGGTATGCAGGGTGGTATGCTGCTAGTATATCCATACCACATTGGGTGAGGCAGGTTGCAGGAGAGTATTTTGAAGTTGAGGTTTAGAACAATATAAAAATGATATGCGAAGAAAAAAGATATAAAAGGATATATACGGTATGCTACGCCATACCTTGAAGTAGTTGTTTCCCTTGCTCTGCAAAGGCTGTGGCTTTTGTGGAGCGATAGGTAACAATGCTTCAAGGGTGACTGTTGTTGTTGTTGTGTGCATAGGGTGCCTGGTTTGAGCCCAGGTAGGGGCGAGGAGAGGGACTGAAGCGAAACTGTTACACTTACATAACACAAAGAAGCTGTTTGTTTGACTTGCCTGATTTATCTGATACATTTTGCTGCCATCCTATCTAAGCTTCCATTTCCATCACGCACCTGTGCTTTGACCAGCTGTGTCTGACACGGTCTGTATAGCTGGCTTCCTGTTGAGCCTCATCAACTTCACTGCCTACTTACTGCTCATCTCATTTAACCAGATAATTGAATTCTCTGAGGTTAACACTCTTGGCCAAATGGCAATCATCCACACTGCCTGCTAGTGATGAGAGAGAGTGGATTGAGAGGGGATGCCTTGTAGGGTGTGTGAGAGAGGAAGGGAGATCAATGCTGCAGACAGCTGGAGCGGGCAGCTCAGGGGTCCAGGTAGTAGCCTCAGATGTGTAATTTGACTGTGGAGAGAGAAACACTTCCAGCTGGTGGTGACTGACTGGAATCTGTGTTGTAGAGAGCTTGTCCCTGTTCACCAGTCATTAGTCTTAAACCAACCAGGGAAACCAGTTGCACTGTATATATGGCCTGCAGTTTTTATACCTTTTATTCTCCCACCATCACTGCACTCTGATGTCAACGGGCATTACCATAAAACAGCCCTGCATCTCTACACAAGGCTGCTATGCAATGAGCTGACCACTACATACAGATGACAGAGAATGTAGTAAAGGGCCTGGTAACAGACTTTGAGTCAGGGTGTGGGTACATTCGTTTGACCCTCCTGCCCCTGGGTTACTGTGGATGGAATGCTACCATTACAACCTTGTTGTTGCTAGACGATTGACACAGTTGGTATGACAGCAGGTGGAAGGAGGATGCTTTAACTCTGATATCAAATTAAATTGCTAATTATACCACTACACCACTCCTCCCAAAATCTGCGTCTTGATTCCCAAGAGATGACTTTCAACAGAACATTGATATTCTTTAGAGGGCGGAGGAAGGGTGTTTAGGCTCACGTCAAATTAAAAAGTAAACAGTACTAATTATAATGTCCTCCATGTATCAGACATCTAAAGCACAAACAAGTTGTCTAAGTGTTTAAATGTTTATCACAGCATTCAAATATTCAGATTCTTTCCTAGAAGTATACAACCTTATATCTCAGAGATGGGGACACACTATTCCTAGCTTCAGTGGGCCTGTAGCATGCAAACATGAACCTTTTTACTTTGATAATAACATGCTTATAGTGGCGGCCCAAGCATAGAAATGTGTCAAAAGTAAATGTAATTGCTAAAATATACTTTACTATCAAATGTAAACGTATAAATCATTTCAAATTCCTTATATTAAGCAAACCAGACAGCACAATTTGTTTTATTTGTTTTAATTTGCGGATAGCCAGGGCCACACTCCAACACTCAGACATAATTTACAATTAAGCATTTGTGTTTATTGAGTCTGCCAGATCAGAGGCAGCATCCTGGAGTCGCCTCTTCACTGTCGACGTTGAGACAGGTGTTTTGCCTGTACTATTTATTGAAGCTGCCAGTTGAGGACTTGTGAGGCGTCTGTTTCTCAAACTAGACACTCTAATGTACTTGTCCTCTTGCTCAGTTGTGCACCGGGGCCTCCCACTCCTCTTTCTATTCTGGTTAGAGCCAGTTTGAGCTTTTCTGTGGAGGGTGTAGTACACAGCGTAGTACGAGATCTTCAGTTTCTTGTCAAATTCTCACATGGAATAGCCTTCATTTCTCAGAACAAGAATAGACTGACGAGTTTCAGAAGAAAGTTATTTGTTTCTGGCCATTTTGAGCCTGTAATCGAACTCACAAATACTGATGCTCCAGATACTCAACTAGTCTAAAGAAAGCTAGTTTTATTGCTTCTTTTATCAGGGCAAAAGTTTTCAGCTGTGCTAACATAATTGCAAAAGGGTTTTCTAATGATCAATTAGCCTTTTAAAATGATAAACTTGGATAAGCTAACACAACGTGCCATTGGAACACAGGAGTGATGGTTGCTGATAATGGGCCTCTGTACGCCTATGTAGATATTGTAACGGTCCTGACCTGTTTTATGTTGTTTTTGTATGTGTTTAGGTCAGGGCATGTGTTTTGGGTGGGCAGTCTATGTTATCTGTTTCTATGTTGGTTTTGGTTGCCTGGTATGGCTCTTAATTAGAGGCAGGTGTTTTGCGTTCTCCTCTAATTAAGAGTCATATTTAGGTAGGGTGTTCTCACTGTTTGTTTGTGGGTGATTGTCTCCTGTGTCTGTGTCGATGTTACACCATACGGGAATGTTTCGGTTTGTTCGTGCGTTTATGTAGTCTGTCCCGGTGTTGCCCCTTGTCCCGGTGCTGCCCCTTGTCCCGGTGCTGCCCCTTGTCCCGGTGCTGCCCCTTGTCCCGGTGCTGCCCCTTGTCCCGGTGCTGCCCCTTATCCCGGTGCTGGTCTTTATCCTGGTGCTGCCCCTTGTCCCGGTGCTGCCCCTTGTCCCGGTGCTGCCCCTTGTCCCGGTGCTGCCCCTTGTCCCGGTGCTGCCCTTTGTCCCGGTGCTGCCCCTTCTCCTGGTGCTGGCCGTTTATTTAGGGGATGTGAGTTTTAGGGTGGTCATTGGGAGGGGAAGACAGAAACGGGGAGTGACTATGGTGGTGTGGGGACAGCGTCCAGAGCCGGAGCCACCACCGTGGTCAACTGCCCACCCAGACCCTCCCCTGGACTTTGTGCTGGTGCGCCCGGCGTTCGCACCTTGAGGGGGGGGTTCTGTAACGGTCCTGACCTGTTTTATGTTGTTTTTGTATGTGTTTAGGTCAGGGCATGTGTTTTGGGTGGGCAGTCTATGTTATCTGTTTCTATGTTGGTTTTGGTTGCCTGGTATGGCTCTTAATTAGAGGCAGGTGTTTTGCGTTCTCCTCTAATTAAGAGTCATATTTAGGTAGGGTGTTCTCACTGTTTGTTTGTGGGTGATTGTCTCCTGTGTCTGTGTCGATGTTACACCATACGGGAATGTTTCGGTTTGTTCGTGCGTTTATGTAGTCTGTTCCTGTGTCAGCGTGCTTCGTGTATTTGTAAGTTCGTTTGTTCAGGTCTGTCTACATCGTTTTGTTATTTTGTTAGTTATATCAAGTATAGTTCGTTTTCGTCTTTGTCTGTTTTGTTTATTTAATAAATCATCATGTATTCACAACCCGCTGCGCCTTGGCTCGATCACTACTCCACCTCTTCTTATGAAGAGAGAGAGGAACGCCGTTACAGATATTCCATAAATAATCTGCCATTTCCAGTCACAATAGTAATTTACAACATTAACAATGTCTACACTGTATTTCTGATCAATTTGATGTTATTTTAATGGACAACAAATGTGCTTTTCTTTCAAAAACAGGGACATTTCTAAGTGACCCCAACTTTTGAACAGTAGTGTATACATAGCCTAAGTTACCAACAAGGCAGCATGCACAAACTTCCATCCTGCGCCTGATGCCAAACAAGAAATGAGTAGCCTAATTATATTTACATTTTAGCAGACACTTATATCCAGAGAAACTTACAGTAGAGTGCATACATTTTCATACTTCTTTTCCTTGCACTGGTCCCCCACGGGAATTAAACCCACAACCCTAGCGTTGCAAGCGCCATGCTCTACCAACTGAGCAACACAGGACTGTATAGCAGATATGCACTCACTGACATACCAGAACCTTTGCCAAGTGTGTGCAATTAAGACATAATTATTAGAGGAAGCTGCCTGCTTTGTTCTGTTACCTTAGGTGGAGGCATGTTAGTTTTCCATTCTAGGAAAAATAACAAAGCTCAACAGGGTCCCTGTGTTGGATACGCCTATGAGTTCAGACATGTACAGTATGGAACAGAATCCTGCCCACGGGGACATTCCATTCAAGAGAAGCATTAATCATATAACATTAATAGGAGCTGTTGGGATCTTTTACTGTACATCATACATTTACCAATCAGTTTAGGTGCACAGACAGGATAAGGTACACTGTTTGAAAGTGAACAATAAGGCCTCCAACATTACATATTGAACTCAGGACTAGATTCTGTTCACCCAGAGACATATATTTGGAAAGCGCTCTGGACTAATGATTACATTTTGGTCAGATGCAGTCACTTTATCCCTACCTACACGTAACAAAATACCTTGACTAACCTTTACCCACGCACATTGACTCGGTACCGGTACCCCTGTATATAGCCTCATTATTGTTATTTGATTGTGTTACTTTTTTTTAACATGTATTTTTTACTTTAGTTTATTTAGTAAATATTTTCTTAACTCTATTTTCTTAACTGCATTGTTGGTTAAGGGCTTATAAGTAAGCATTTCACAGTAAGGTTTACCTGTTGTATTCGCTGCATATGACAAATAACATTTGATTTGAGATATAATCTTTGTAGGCCTACAAAATAGGTACATCTATTATAGGCCTAGTCATCACCCCTATGCCAAAGTATGAAATAGGGATATATATATATATGGCTGGCTGACATACAAGCTAGCAAGGTGTTTTGAATTCCATTCTCTCTGTGGCACCATCCCTGGTCCACATGTAGCCAGGCCTATCTCAGGTGGGCAGCTGCACGAATCTTTGCTGTAACAATTTCAGTGCATTTTTTTCTATGCATTAAAAACATCTGAGATCAAGATAATGTTCATGGAAATAGCCAACAAGTCAATGCATGTACGTGTAGCTTAGCTTAGTGCTAGAGTAGTGATGTTAAGAGATGCTAGTTAGGGTTTACTCTTTGCAATGTATTTGGCCATAGATGCCAGATACCATTGGATTACACAAAGTTTATTACAACTTGCAACAATTTGATATCACAGACAACTCACTGAAGCATTGTACAACTTTTAAAGTAACCTACATCGAACTGGGGGAAAACTACCTGCCCTCCAGGACACCTACACCACCCGATGTCACAGGAAGGCCATAAAGATCATCAAGGACAACAACCACCCAAGCCACTGACTGTTCACCCCGCTATCATCCAGAAGGCGAGGTCAGTACAGGTGCATCAAAGCAGGGACCGAGAGACTGAAAAACAGCTTCTATCTCAAGGCCATCAGACTGTTAAACAGCCACCACTAACATTTAGCGGCCGCTGCCAACATACTGACTCAACTCCAGCCACTTTAAAAATGGGAATTGATGGAAATTATGTAAAAATGTACCACTAGCCACTTTAAACAATGCCACTTAATATAATGTTTACATACCCTACATTACCCATCTCATATGTATATACTGTACTCTATATCATCTACTGCATCTTGCCATCTTTATGTAATACATGTACCACTAGCCACTTTAAACTATGCCACTTTATGTTTGCATACCCTACAGTACTCATCTCATATGTATATACCGTACTCTATACCATCTACTGCATCTTGCCTATGCCGTTCTGTACCACCACTCATTCATATATCTTTATGTACATATTCTTTATCCCTTTACACTTGTGTGTGTATAAGGTAGTAGTTGTGGAATTGTTAGGTTAGATTACTTGTTGGTTATTACTGCATTGTCGGAACTAGAAGCACAAGCATTTCGCTACACTCGCATTAACATCTGCTAACCATGTGTATGTGACTAATAAATTTGATTTGATTTGATTTGAACTGTCTTGCTGTCACCAAATAGCTCAACCTCTGTAAGTGTGTGCAGCTACACTGGCGGTAGAGGGGTCATGGCTAGAAGGGATCCAGCTTTTGTAAAATGAACGTAAATGAACGTCAAAAAAATGTTATGTAAGCTAACCTTAACCTTTCCCTAACCTTAAACTAATTATCCTAACCTGCTGCGAAAATTCAAATCTGACGTTGATTTGACAAAAGCTGGACCCCTTCGAGCCATAACCCGGGAGAAGGGCTGAACATGTTGATAGGACTCGTATAATGTTAAACGCATGAGGCAGGTACGATAAATAGCTCAAACGTTATGAGATCATCAAAATCAGGAAAAAACGTTTTTCTTACATGTCCGCCAAATCATTGGATACTGCCTCTTTAAGATGTCAATCAGACTGTTGTTTACAGTGGCGTGAGCAGGACTGATGCATATGCAGAATATTTGTAGAGAGTCGCTGACAGGGACAGTGAAGAGTAGATTCAACGGCACCATGCGCTCTATGGCAAAACAACTGGAGTAGAATACACCTGAAATAAGAAACGAGGACCTCTGTCGTTTTACACTGAATTGCTATAAACCGGTAAGAGACAACATTGGTAAAACACCTTCATAAAAACATTCGTGTTAATCAGCTAATGTTAAGTTAGCCATGCTAGCCAACTTATTTCTCCCTCAGTGTGTGTGTTTGTTTTTGTTTGTGATAGCCTACTCGAATAGCCATAATGTATGAAAATCAAGAGGCACTTGCAAGCTATTTTAATCTTACATTAACATATTTGCATGAGTATGTAACTATCAGTTTGATATTTGTGTATTGAATGGGATGCATTCCATCACTATGATTTTCAAGTTGTACTAGCTCTAACAGGGTTCAAAGTTCAGGTGATTTATTTATGTCAGTCTGTGAACCCATCTGTAAACTGTAAAGAATGTTATCTTTGATTTTTATTTTAAAAAATGTACATTGAAATTATGATTTAGTGTGACATCTGTTAGGCCTAGGCCTACGTGCTTGTTAGAGAGGTAAAGACATATAAAGTTAGTCTTAGAACTATTTATTAGTGCATGGTGTTTCTGATTTTGCGCATGTAAGAAATACTTTGCCATAGCAATGAGAGTGCCAGTTGTTGTACTGGTCTTCTGTGTGAAAACAGCAATCATTATTGTTGAGTGTCTAATAGAGAAGAATGTAGCCTAGGACAAGTTACATCCAGTATAAAAGCCAACTTCAATAGCTGGCTGTGGAATACTACCATTTAAGTATTTCAGCATTAGCTTCATTTAGTTGGCGCTCTGTTTGTGTCGTAGGCTTACAAGCAAAAAGCCTATGTTGTAACAGAAAATGTAGTGCTCTGTTTGTATTTGTTGTGTTTGCTTAAGCTACATTTATTGTAACATGAAATGTGATCTCTCAAGACATACAGTTTATAGTATTTTGAGGACAGGAAGTAGTGTGTACTATGCTGTAATGCTCTGGCAGCATTGTTTGTTTGATTTGTGTGCAGTGTGATGCCTCCAGCATCACTAATGGCATTAGGATCCTCTCTGTTGTGCTCTCCGCCATTCTGCTCCTCCCCAACTCCTCATAAGGAGTGTAGGTAACACTTTACTTCTGTAATCAAGAATATTGCCGTGCGAATTGAGCCATGTTTGTATCTTCCGTTTCTTTGGGAGCTGTACTTCTGTTTGGCCTAAACCCCAAAACACAATTTGATATGTTCATGGTGTATTTTCCCAATGAATTCCCTCCCTAAGTGTCTATTGGTTATTGTAATATTGTAGTAGTGAAACAAAATTGTGTCTGCCTCCTCCTTGTCCTCTTCCTCGTCCTCCCCTCTTCCTCCCTAAATCCCCCCAATATGTTAGCATCTGTACAGCTGCTTCTCCATGGGAAAACAAAAAAGATTGTGTACCAGCTGGAGAAGGCACTTTATACACACACACACACACACACACACACACACACACACACACACACACACACACACACACACACACACACACACACGCTCTCTCATCCTTAAACAACGTTAGCTGGGGTAGACAAAGTGCATTCCATTCATGGGCATGACCCCACACTGCGTACTCCCACATCAGTACACTCTCCAACTTCATGATGTCATTGTTGACCAGTCACACTGTAGGGGAAATATCCAAAGAAGGACTTCCTGTTCTCTTTGCCACAACTAGGCTACTCACTGGGTGCCTTTCAATTCACTCTCTTCCTCTGTCCCAGTCATAACAGTATGAAGTGTTAGTGTACTTAGACCTGCCTGTATTCCTACCACAACCTTATCAGAGCTGTGACTCACATGTTCTCCACTGATTGAAAGGCCGATTAAACATAGCCAAACCACCTTCTGGTTCCTCCTGTCAGCTCCAGGTTATCTCTACTGTCAGTCAGTCACTGTGCTTTACGGGAACACAATATTTACAGAACGTGCTGCTCATTGATCACACACAATGCCTCATTGTTCCGTCTCTGATTACAATGATCTATGATTTTGAAATGGCTGATGTCATACTAGGATGTTATAAGGCTACTCTTGTTAGGCCACATTAGGCTCATTAAAATAGTATGTCAGATCCATAGCTATCAGGCTATTTACCTTTACAATTCGATCTCGCCCCACAGAGAATGCTGTGAATGAACAAGACATAAACTTTTCTGATCCAGAAATCAAGCAACGATATTATTATCATGAATATATGCAATTAAAAGTCAGTAGAAAAGCTATGAAAACAGAGGAAAATTTTGCGTTTGCTGCCCTTCCAGCTGTAGAGTTTGTAGCTTTAGTTGGCTCAGTGAGAAGACTTACCCAGCCTGCAGAGCAACCATTTTTGTTAGGCCTAGTAACCAACGTTTTTGCATGAATGAAAGTACTGTATTTCGTTTTTTTGTCCTCAGATGGAAGGATTAAATAGTATGAATTAACTTATCAAAATTACATTACAGTTGAAGTCGGAAGTTTACATATACTTAGGTTTTCAACCACTCCATACATTTCTTGTTAACAAACTATCGTTTTGGCAAGTCGGTTAGGACATCTACTTTGTGCATGACACAATTCATTTTTCAAACAATTGTTTATAGAAGGATTATTTCACTTATAATTCACTGTATCACAATTCTAGTTTGTCAGAAGTTTACATACACTAAGTTGACTGTGCCTTTAAACAGATTGGACATTTCCAGAAAATGATGTCATGGCTTTAGAAGCTTCTGTTAGGCTAATTGACATAATTTGAGTCAACTGGAGGTGTACCTGTGGATGTATTTTAAGGTCTACCTTCAAACGCAGTGCCTCTTTGCTTGACATCATGGGAAAATCAAAAGAAATCAGCCAAGACCTCAGAAAAATAATTGTGGACCTCCACAAGTCTAGTTCATCCACAATTTTCAAAAGCCTGAAGGTACCACGTTAATCTGTACAAACTATAGTACGCAAGTATAAACACCATGGGACCACACAGCCTTCATACCACTCAGAAAGGAGATGCGTTCTGTCTCCTAGAGATGAACGTACTTTGGTGCGAAAAGTGCAAATCAATCCCAGAACAACAGCAAAGGACCTTGTGAAGCAGCTGGAGGAAACCGGTACAAATGTATCTATATCCACAATAAAATGATTCCTATATCGACAACCTGAAATGCCGCTCAGCAAGGAAGAATCCACTGCTCCAAAACCGCCATAAAAAAGGCAGACTACGGTTTGCAACTGCACATGGGGACAAAGATCGTACTTTTTGGAGAAATGTCCTCTGATCTGATGAAACAAAAATAAAACTGTTTGGCCATAATGACCATCGTTATGTTTGGAGGAGAAAGGGGGAGGCTTGCAAGCCAAAGAACACAATCCCAACCGTGAAGCACGGGGGTGGCAGCATCATGTTGTGGGGGTGCTTTGCTGCAGGAGGGACTGGTGCACTTCACAAAATAGATGGAATCATGAGGAAAATGATGTTGATATATTGTAGCAAGAACTCAAGGCATCAGTCAGGAAGTTAAAGCTTGGTCGCAAATGGGTCTTCCAAATGGCCAATGACCCCAAGCATACTTCCAAAGTTGTGACAAAATGGCTTAAGGACAACAAAGTCAATGTATTGGAGTGGCCATCACAAAGCCCTGACCTCAATCCTATAGAAACTTTGTGGACAGAACTGAAAAAGCATGTGCGAGCAAGGAGGCCTACAAACCCGACTCAGTTACACCAGCTCTGTCAGGAGGAATGGGCCAAAATTCACCCAACTGATTGTGGGAAGCTTATGGAAGGCTACCCGGAACGTTTGACCCAAGTTAAACAATTTAAAGGCAATGCTACCAAATGCTAATTGAGTTTATGTAAACTTCTGACCCACTGGGAATGTGATGAATGAAGTAAAAGCTGAAATAAATCTTTCTCTCTACTATTATTCTGACATTTCACATTCTTAAAATAAAGTGGTCATCCTAACTGACCTAAGACAGGGCATTATTACTTGGATTAAATGTCAGGAATTGTGAAAAACTGAGTTTAAATGTATTTGGTTAAGGTGCATGTAAACATCTGACTTCAACTGTATATATCTACCTCAATTACCTCGTACCCCTGCACATCGTCTTGGTACTGGTACCCTGTGTATGTAGCCAAGTTATGATTACTCATTGTGGATCTATTCCTCGTTATTCATTTTCTGTTCTTTTTAAATTTCTCTCTCTGCATTGTTGGGAAGGGCCCATAAGTAAGCATTTCACTGTTAGTCAACACCTGTTGTTTACAAAGCATGGGACGAATACTATTTTATTTTATTACAGTGCTATTAGGCTACACTGCAATAGCTCATTGATGGTTGATTTTGGGGATACATCTAATTTTGAAATAGACTAGGTGCTTTATCTATGCCTGCTGCTGTATCTGTGTAGCCTAAATATCCATGCTAGATTGAGATCCATGGAACAGCTATTACTAAAACCCTCATGCAGCAGCCAATACAGGGCTATTACAGAGCAGTTAATTCCTGTCAGAACTCCCCATAACCCACTTCAAATAAATCAATCCTAGCTGTTTAAACCTTTCTGTTCTGTCTGATGTGTACAGACACACACACACACTATATTGGTGGTTAATCAGCAATCCTGTCATAGTGACTGTCACAGCAGGGAAATAGGGCCATTTTCACATGGTAAACGCTTTTGCTCGGGAGAAATAGAGCATTTACCGCTGAAGGAGGGTCATTTAGTGGGCTGAGGCTGTGTTGTGAAACTGATTGTGCTCAAGTGTTGCTGAAAAGGTGATGGATGTGTGAGTTCAAATATATAGCAATCTTCTCTGTTCAGTCCATCTATTTCACACTCCCTAGGCCCTGCACATTAGCTTTTGGAAATCAGGGCTACTCTGTTTAACTTTTTGCGGAGTCTTCTCTAAAGTGTGCATGATCTCATTCTGGGCACAGCACTTTTCAGAAGTCAGTCACATTGCCTTCTGAAGTGCTAGTTTTGATCAAATGACATGGTACTCCAGCCACCTGTGACAGTGTTATCATCAGCAGACCAGTCGACAGCACCAGAATGGTGACGTGTCAACAACCGATATAATGTGAAGTTCAGCTGTTTCAGAACATGGGACTAACTTAAACTGTAGCACTTAACATCCGGCTCACACAGTGGTGTACAGAGAGCATTGATCCTCTCAGCCGTGGGAAATACAGGGAGGATATGAGTCTCTTATCCTTAACCACTGATACAGGGTCAGAGATTTTCCCATCCTCCTAATAGTTAGGACTAAGTTTAGGATCCCCTGGGTAGGGTATGATGGCCCTAGATCTGTGGTTAAGGGCAACTTGTACCTCAAGCACAGTGGGGCTGTTGGGAGGTCAAAGGGTGCGATGGCAGGCGGGGGGTTCAAGTTGAGCTGGACTAGAATCCCCATCCCGAGCAGAGATGAGGAGGACAATGGAGAAAGGACAGGCTCTGGTCTGGTGGCCTCTTCACTGCCTGGCCCCTTTTGTCACTCACTGGCTTCCATTTTATCCCCCCTTCTTTCTCTCTGTTTCACTCTCTCAGTTTTTTGTTGTTGGTCATTCTGTCTCTCTTGTCTTTCCCTTTTTTAATTCTTACTTCCTTATTTTCTCTTTTTGTTTCTCCCTCCGTCTCTCTCTCTGTGTTTTTTCTGCTGAGGGAATGGCAGTCCTGCAGTCGTGACTTTTTTGTCTCAACACAATCGCCGGTGTTTGTCATTGGTCGATTTCTTTGAAAGAGCATTGGTCTCCAGGGCGACAGAGAATGGCGGCACCATTTCACTTTTCTCTCCTTCCCCACTCCTCCCCTCCATCGCGTTGAGTGTGTGGGGCTGTCATTCACTCTACTGGATCAGGTAGCAGTGTAACACACACACGCTTTCACAGTGACTGGGCTGTTTCTCTCTTCATCTTGCTCTTCTTTCACAGTGACTGGGCTGTTTCTCTCTTCATCTTGCTCTTCTTTCACAGTGACTGGGCTGTTTCTCTCTTCATCTTGCTCTTCTTTCACAGTGACTGGGCTGTTTCTCTCTTCATCTTGCTCTTCTTTCACAGTGACTGGGCTGTTTCTCTCTTCATCTTGCTCTTTTTTCACAGCACCACAGAGATCCAGACAGACGGTTGGATTCTACTAAAGAAGGCGAGTAGTTTTGGGGCTTTTGTTCCCTGTTTTGGAAGTTTGCTTTGTGTCTTTTTCTGTTGGCTGTCTTTGTCAAACTGTTGTTTTCAGAGGGTTTGAATTTAAGTAAATAGTAATAGTCGTTTATGTCGTTCTAATTTCTAAGGCAGATTCTAACAAAAAACAAATGATGAATTTCGGATTCATTTGACAATTTAACGTTCTTTCTGTTCGCTTCTGTGTCATTCACATTGCCAGTTTTACGGCAACTGACTGATGGAAAATAATGTTATCGATATCTATTAAAGACATTACTCTGGTAACGACAAGAGCAGCGCTATCAGTATATGTCTAAAGGTGAATGCAGGTCTAACACTGAACTGGCACACTTGTCTTCATGTCAGCTGAGGGTCAATTCTTCAAAGCTCCTGTCAGACCATATTTTATGAGTCAGAGATCTTTTGTTGATATTGTTGTACACCGCTGATGATGAATTAAGATGAGCGTAGGATTGCTTTTCTGTCTAGATTGGTGGTGGAGAGCCTTCCATGGGAAATTAAATGAACAGTCATTTTGTGTAAAGCTGCATTAGCCTTAAACATGGAACTTACAGTAGTCTTCATTTCAGTAAAAGTATGGAAAGAATTTGTATTGAAACTGTTGGCATGACAGTTGTGTCTGGTCTCAAGATGTGTGTCCTTAGTTAAACACCATTGGGTCGTGTAGTAGAAAAGGACCATAATATCTTGAGACTCCACAGATGTGAGCTCTGTTTTTCTGGCTTTGTCCCAACACTGACGCACTCTTTGGGCTGTGTCTATGAATTAGGCCACTTTGTCACATTCTGACATGGCATCCGTCTTCAAGTGTTGTCCTCTTTCGACTGCCCTGCTCCGGTTCCACCAACCACGTGGCTTGCCCTGTGTTTGGTAACCATGGCAATGCCAGAAGCAGTGCTCTCGGCCACTCCCACAGGTGCACTATTGTCTTGTCTGTCTGATGGCCGGAGGATCTCCTGTTACACACACACACACACACACACACACAGTCAGGAGACACCTGTCGTGTGTGAGAGGTTATCTCTCATACTCAGAGCTGGGTTGCTGAGAAGAGAGCTTGTATTACTTGCCTGTCGTGTGAGAAAAGGATGTATGGGAAGGCTAATATACGTGAGGCAGACTGGCTGGACTCAGTGAGTCATTTTATATCTACTCAGGGTTTGAAGTGTGTTTGTATGAATCTCCCAAAAAGTAAGTGTGTGTGTGTGTGTGCTCACAGGAAGCTGTGGTGGAGTGTGTCATGGCTTTATCTGTAGACATTAATACTTGGCTGATGTAATCAAGAGGAAACTGGGGCTGCGTTGTTGCTGCATGCTGCTATGTATGATGTCACTGCTTGCTGACCCAACAATCCTCACATTCCTACTGGTGATCTTATGCAAAGCAGGCTGGGCATGTGTGGGCTGCTGTGGGCGAGAGACAGAGGACCCTATGACCCTTCTATTAATTAGTAATCAGACACTCATGCACACACACAAGCGCGCACAGTCATTTATTCACACACACACATGTCCACTAGAACACACTCAAGCTCCAACTACCACTAGACAGTAATTATACTTTCAGATGTCTTGTCCTAGGTTATATTCAACCAGGGTTCCTGGAAATTCTCCTGGCTACTAGATAGTCTTTATGCCAGGTTTTGATGAACCCTTTTACATTAGTACTCTAGATTATGAGACATATATTGTGAGGATGATATCTGTAAAAGAGATGTGTACTAGAACAATGCAAGTCCATTATGTGAGAGGAGTAGTGTCATATTCCCCAGGCAGGCTGATGTGTGCAGGGGAGGGAAAGGGGAAGGTACACTGACTCACCCAGCCACCCCACTGCACACACAGCAAGATGAATCCTTTGATCTACGGAAGGGAAAGAGAAGTGGAGTGAAAGCCATTGGGACTTATTGTTCTAACAGGTGTTTGTATAGCCCTTTCCTTCCCCAGACATCAGACAGAGGAGAAAATGAAAAGAAAGAGAGATTGACACAGACAGAGAGAGAGAGACCGGTAAAGGGAGAACCAGACAGAGACAGGGCGTCAGTGCCTACATTAGGGTGCCTCACACTCTGTCCCTTGTTTACCCCAGACCTCTGACCTCTAATCACCTGACTGGTCCATTCTCCCTAACTGGCACTTCCTGCCTTTTATCATCATCATCAACCCCACCCTCCAGACCCTCTCTCCCTCCTACAGTCTCTCTTTACCTTTCTGTCTCTCTCTCCTTCTCTTTGTTTCTTTGATTGTTTCTGCCTAGTCTGTTTGTCACTCTCTAGCTCTTTCTAGCTCCTCTCTCTAGCGCTCTCTAGCTCCTCTCTCTAGCTCCGCTCTAGCTCCTCTTTCTCTCTAGCTCCGCTCTAGCTCCTCTCTCTCTCTCTCTCTAGCTGTAGCTCACTCTATCTCTAGTTCCTCTCGCTCTAGCTCTAGCTCCTCTCTCTCTCGCTAGCTCACTCTAGCTCCTCTCTCTCTCTCTCTCTCTCTCTAGCTGTAGCTCGCTCTAGCTCCTCTCTCTCTCTCTCTCTAGCTCTAGCTCCTCTCTAGTTCTAGCTCCTCTCTCTAGTTCTAGCTCCTCTCTCTCTAGCTCCTCTCTCTCTAGCGCTAGCTCACTCTAGCTCCTCTCTCTCTCTCTCTCTCTAGCTCTCTCTAGCTCCTCTCTAGTTCTAGCTCCTCTCTCTAGTTCTAGCTCCTCTCTCTCTAGCTCACTCTAGCTCCTCGCTCTTTCTAGCTCTAGCGCCTCTCTCTAGCTCCGCTCTCTTTAGCTCTCTCTAGCTCCTCTCTAGCTCACTCTAGCTCTAGCTCTCTCTTGCTCTAGCTCCTCGCTCTAGCACTCTCTAGCTCCTCTCTCTCTCTAGTTCCTCTCGCTCTAGCTCACTCTAGCTCTAGCTCCTCGCTCTAGCTCTATCTCTCTCTAGCTCTAGCTCTCTCTCTCTCTCTAGCTCTAGCTCTCTCTAGCTCTCTTTCTCTCTAGCTGTAGCTCGCTCTAGCTCCTCTCTAGCTCGCTCTAGCTCCTCACTCTCTCTCTAGCTCCTCGCTCTCTCTCGCTCTAGCTCCTCTCTAGTTCCTCTCTAGCTCGCTCTAGCTCCTCACTCTCTCTCTAGCTCCTCACTCTCTCTAGCTCCTCACTCTCTCTCTAGCTCCTCACTCTCTCTAGCTCCTCACTCTCTCTCTCTCTCTCTCTCTCTCTCTAGCTCTCTCTGTTTATTTGATCATCTCTGTCCATCTCTCTGTTTATATCCATCGTGAATTTCTCTCTCCATTACTTGCTTGTCTGTCTGTCTGTCTGTCTGTCTGTCTGTCTGTCTGTCTGTCTGTCTGTCTGTCTCTAGTCTGGCCTGGCGGTGTGTTTGTTCACAAGTGTGAGACCAGTGTGTGGTGAGGCGGTATCCCACACACTCCCACCACCAGAACTCCCAGAATGGAGAGGATCTGAGGGTTGGGGCTTGGGGTCAGTGTGTGATGTGAGCATACTGTTGACTTAAACCCTGACTGGCTTTTGTGTTCCACACTGAGGGGCTCCATGCATGACTGAGGGAGAGGGAGCCCTTCCCTGGCTGTGGGTTGACACTGGTCTAGACTGGATGACAGCAGAGGAAGAGATATAGGCTATCATGTTTGCTTCTCTCTTTTGTATTGTTGAACTGGTATGAACTGTTTTCATGCACAGACAAGACAATGGCCTGTTGTAGTAGTACAGATGAAATGAGGTGAGATTACGATGATTTCCAAATGAGATCATAAAGATAGACTAATATTATTCCTTGACTGTGACAAGTATCATGGCAGAAAACAAAGGCTTTGTTTCTAACTTCTGCGGGGTGTGCTATATTTAAGAGTAAACCATACAATGACCTAAGCCATCCAGACTTTCTCTATCTTCATGATACACAGAGCAGAGCTACAATGCAGGAGTAATAGTTCGACGTGACCATAATGATATGGCTATGTTATACTTAGCTCTGCTAGGAACAAACAAAGTATTACTATTGCCTTGGTCTGGCTTACCCTGACCACAGTCTATGCCAACAAAAGTTCAGAACTCAGTGTGTTATTGCAAACATGAGAGCAGTGCAGGCTGGAACATATTCAATTAGACAAGCAATGAAGCAAAATGTTTAGAAACTTATTGGACTGTAGTCACTTCTTCGTTTCAAAGTGTTTTCTCCTATTGGATCCTGTTGAACACAACGCTGTATTTTGCCTTCTGTATGTTTTAACCTGTCTGTCTGTCTGTCTGTCTGTCTGTCTGTCTGTCTGTCTGTCTGTCTGTCTGTCTGTCTGTCTGTCTGTTCTTCTGTCTGGCTGTTCTTCTGTCTGGCTGTCTGTCTGGCTGTCTGTTCTTCTGTCTGTCTGTTCTTCTGTCTGTCTGTTCTTCTGTCTGTCTGTTCTTCTGTCTGTCTGTTCTTCTGTCTGTTCTTCTGTCTGTCTGTCTGTTCTTCTGTCTGTTCTTCTGTCTGTTCTTCTGTCTGTTCTGTCTGTCTGTCTGTCTGTTCTGTCTGTTCTGTCTGTCTGTCTGTCTGTCTGTCTGTTCTTCTGTCTGTCTGTCTGTCTGTCTGTTCTTCTGTCTGTCTGTCTGTCTGTCTGTCTGTCTGTCTGTCTGTCTGTCTGTCTGTCTGTCTGTCTGTCTGTCTGTCTGTCTGTCTGTCTGTCTGTTCTTCTGTCTGTCTGTCTGTTCTTCTGTCTGTCTGTTCTTCTGTCCTTCCTTCCTTCCTTTCCCCACCTGTTGAAGGAGGTTTTCTGGGAAACAGTAGAACAAGAGAGGGAGGTCTCATCTCTGAAGAGGGGGAGGGGAGATGGTTGAGCCTTAGACTTAATGCTATTCGAGCCTGATGCAGAACAGTCAACAAGAAAGAACCTATTGGCTGCATGAGCCCACCTCCCTCCACAGGACCTATTGAAGAAGTGCCAGGAAAGAGAGGTCTATTTATCTTCCTCAGATACTGACATCTTCCTGCCTTTTCTGCCCTGATCTACTGTTGGCTTATTGCTCTCTGGACAGATTTATGTGTGTCCTTAGTAAAGGTATTAAGTTATTATGGGCTCTGATTGAGGCCAGCGGAAGGGTGATCCAGGTTGTGGGTTTGGGAATGCTCTCAGTCTTTAGTGTCCTGGGACTGAACATTGAGCGGGAGGAAACGGGGCTGTATTGGGTTTGACTGCAAAGATGATGAAGCTTTTAATACCTTATCTGTTCTTTCTTTGCCTTCTTTCTTTTTGCTTGATGCAAACTGGAGGGGGGGTTGACTGTGTTATAGAAAAGTAAGGTTTAGGGGGGTGATGGAGGGAGGGAGGTGAACCAGAATCAGGGTTTACAGGAGACATGGCGATTTCTCCTTTAATCCCAGAAAGCAGCCATTCAACTTGCCATTGACCAGCTTTTCAAGCTTAATAATGCCAAAATAACTTATCAAATAATGTTTTTGTTGAGCAACTATTGTCATTTCTGCCGTCATGGCTGATACGTACTTCCAAAAAAGCTCAAAATAAAAAGTTACATGCAACTGAAAAAAATCCTTGTCTGGAAAGAATCTAAGTATTATTTTTGACCAAGTGTGCCAAATCCACCTTTTTTGCTCCTGCAATATTAGTAATGGATTTGAAATACACACTGATAAAGCCTATCTAGAAATATACAATCACTGTAAAATTGTACCCTATATTGTCTACTTAATCTACTTACATGAAATATTATTGCATTCCGTGTAGCATTTGTGAAATAACAGATTGATATGACGTTCATACACTATTGTAGGTGGTAAAATCAATGACCTTTCCAGCCAACCTGTGCTTGGCAGTAATTCCAATTTCATTGGAGGTGGATTTGGTGCATGCGCACTTGGTAAAAAAAACAGATTCTTTCCAGACAATAAATGTTTTTGGTTGCATGTAACTTTTTATTCAAAAATAAATAAATAAATTTGGAAGTACGCACTGACTGTAACGACAGTGATGCTAGTTGCTCAGTGAAATTCAATTTTTTGGTAAGTACAGAACGTATTTTGACATTAAGCTTGAAAAGCTGGTGAAAGGCAAGTGGAATGGCTGCTTTCTGGGCTTGAAGGAGAATTGCCATATGTCTCCTGTAAACCCATATTCTGGTTCAGGAGGGAGGTACCCTCAGGAATGCCTGGAAGGGGACTGTGAAATCTCAAAGCCTTCAGATTAATCCTTACATCACATCTAACTCACCTTGCCCTCAGCTCTCATTGGCTCTGTTTGACTTTTGGGATTTACCAGCTAAGTAGTTCCTAATCGTAGGGAAAAAGACTGACTTCTCGATATTGCCCTTTTAAAACTTTACTTCCCTCTGGCACCTTCTGCTTTTCTCACCCAGGTCATCAGCAACGGAACCTCGAGGGTTCTCCCTTCACTGTAGTTCCAGTCAGAAGTGGAATACTGTGTGTGTGTGAGAGAGTATTACTGGATCTGTTGTGGATCTGACCTCTTAAATGTGTCAAAAGCTTGTGTCCGTGGACAGAAGTGTCAGATGTGAGCAAACTCTGAGGGGTCCATAGTTCAGGCTGAAGTAAAAGCGAAGCCTGGTTAATATGGTTTCATTAAGTTTGGGGGACATATATGGGTTATTGCAAGACAAAATAGCCCCAGTATTTAACATTTTAGTCTCAATGAGTCTGTTTGTGAATGTGTTTAGTTAAAGACTGTTATGAATCATGTCAGTTCAGTCTTGGTAAATTAGACTAATGCTCAGGTTGTGTGTTGATTTTTAGTGTGTTTACCCTAAAGGCCATAGGATGTCCTGCCGTGACAATACCAACACAACATCTATTTGGCCTGGCACAGCTCCAAATACAGCCTTAATAGCTTAGCAGGAACCGCACACACGCATCTGATCGTTTTGAGGGGTTTCCCTGTTTCTTTGTGAAACAGACTAGGCTATATCCAAGAGAGGGCCTGCTGTCTACTTGAAGGGCCTGCTTTACTGGGATCCTCCTGAGTATCAGTGACCAGCCCTGGGGTTTTGGGTTGGGGAGACGGGAGAGGCAGAGGGAATCATGTAGTATGGGAGCGCAAGAGAGATGGAAGGAGAGCGAGAAAGAGAGAGAGAGAGAGAGTGAGAAAGGGATGAAGAGAGAGAGAGGTGTTAATGGAAAACAGGCCTCAGCTCCTGCTGTGATGCTCCCACACACAACCATTGGTAATGCTAGGCTCTCTGGTGTGTGTGTGTGTGTGCGCGTGCATGCGTGCGAGATATTCTGCGCTTATTCCAGGAACAGAAACGTCAAAGTTTGAATTTGGGCCTGAGTGTGCATTAGTCAATGTGCACGAATGATCAGTGTGTGTTCTGTGTTTGTCCTATTTCCCTGTTGTGACAAGATTGGTGATTAACCATTGTGTGTGTGTGTCAGAGGAGGCTGGTGGGAGGAAGGGCACATTGTAATGGCTGGAATCGAATCAATGGTATGGTACCAATTATATGAAAACAACGTGTTTGACTCCTTTCCATTAATTCCAACCATTACAATGAGCCCGTCCTCCTATAGCTCCTCCCACCAGCCTCTGGTGTTTCTCTGTAGCTGGTGTGGATATTGAGACCGTTGATTCCAGCAAATGACACTGAGTGTGTTACTGAGAATGAACGAGGTAGGGGGAGAGGGAGAGAATACTCTTTTACTCCCAGTACCTGGGGAGGGGGAGGGGGATGCCCTGTCAGCAGCATGTGTCAGGGCGGGGTGAAAGGGGAGCGACTGGGAGGGTGTGTTTCTGTATGTCAGAAAGGGAAGGGTGAAGAGGGAGGGGTAGAGAGAAGGAGAGTGCAGCAGTCACTCAGATCTTCCTGAAGCAGCCATTGAACGAGTGACGGAGAGAAAGAGAGAAACAGAGGGGGACAAAAAAGAGAGAAAGGAAGAATGAGAGAAACAGATGAGTAGCAACAGACCGATCTGTTTAATCCCCAGCCACCTTGTCTGACTCGGACCCCAGCTGGACTTTACACACTCACTCACTCCTGCGCTGGGACTACACTTCCTGATCCCTCTCTCCAGAACCCGGAGGCGCGAGTGGAATCTACCTGAGAGAAGGAGAGCAAGAGAGAGAGAGCTGTTAAGGAAGACATTTCCACACCTGGTGAGTGTGGCATATGTTGCTCTGGGAAAAAGTGTGTGTGTGTGTTTCTCTGAGTGAGTGTGGGTTTGTGTGAGGGACTTTTTATGAGTTTGTGTTCAATGTCCCTGACCAGGCTACTGTGTCTTTAAATGTATCTGTTGCTGCTAGGCCCCCTCTGTGGCACAACTCAAACCTGTTAGGGGGAAACTGTCTGCCTGACCTGTGTGTGTGTGTGTGTGTGTGTGTCTGCATGAATGTGTGTGTGACAAGGCATGATAAGGCCATGGGTATCTCTTCCACAGCCTGCACGTCAGCTCTTTTTACTTTCGCAGATTAAAGATTCATTTTTGGAGGGCACGCGCAGAGTTCACTCACTGCCTATACAAAGCTTATTTAACTGTTAGCGTGCTACACATTCTAAAATATTAACTTATTATCCTAACCTGTTGGTGTGTGTTTTTAGAGTCTGTAGTTGTTGTTCAACCATGTGGATTGATTAGGGAGCCCGAGATTTTATTGTCTGGCGTACTCAGAGAGTAAATAGCCATACTTCGTGTGTCGTGTGTGCGTGTGCGCGCGTGTACATGTAAGTGTGTGAGATGGTTGCGGAGGGAGGGACGTAAATGTATTTAAACTCGAGCACATTTTCAACCAACTGTCTCCTCAGTCAGTAGATTTTTTTTGTTTTTGACATTTAGAGAAAGTTTGTGACAATTGAAAATAGATGTGATAATTGAAAATACACTACTGCGGTGTGTTTCCAGCTGGATGTAATGATGTCAGACCCCCAAACAAGAAACCATGGTGTCTAAATTAAAATGAAGTGGTAGAAGTGTTTCCATGAACCATTTAGACAAACTGTGTATTAATAAATTGGCAACAGCCAGTATGCCCTCCCTCCTATAGGTTTCATGTCTCAGAAAGAATTGACTAATATTTGTGTGTGCACACACACACACACACACACACACACACCTACAGTATGGTTAATTTCCCATTACATTGGGCTGGGCTGGGTGGAGCGTACTCTGAGGGATGGCTGTGTTCACTGCGATGTTATATTTAATGGCCTTTTTACTGCTTCACTACACCTGGAAAAGCATGGCCCCTTTTCTCCTCCTCTGTTATGAAGAGTGTGTGTGTGTGTGTGCATGCGTGTGTGTGTCTAGCTGTAAATTCATGTAATGTAGTCTTGCTGAGCGCAGTTAGTTCATTCTAACTGATGATGTGGGTGTATAAAGTGACTGTCCTCATGCTGTGAAGTGGCTCTGCCTGTCATTGGTTACCTACTGCAGGTGGTCTCAAAGCAACAGTATGTGAATGTTTTGATGAGGGAAAGTATTACTTGTTTCTTGTCTAGGTGTGTTAGAGAGAGTGAATGTGTGTGTAATGTGATGGACAGACAAACAGTGTGTGATCTATCAGGCAGGAGAGTGCACTGCGTGATTTAAAGATCGATCCAGTGCTGCTCTCCTCACTGGCACTCTTCTACCTCTCTCTCACAGACAGACACTCAGACACCTGTATATTTCATTATTCTAGTCTCTGTCTCTGTTTCTCACTCACTCACTCACTCACTCACTCACTCACTCACTCACACAAATGTTCACCCAGGCCCTAACTGGGTGGCAGGAACCGATAGCTTCCAGTCTGTTTGTTTCTGGAGGAAAATGTTTGATACCAATTGCTGCATGTTTGCCTTCGGTCAACCAGTTAGAGAGAAGTTCTAATGGAAAGTCCCTGGCAGTTTGGCTGTGGTCATTTAGTACGGCAGTGAAAGATAACCTTCTGGGCCCTCTGAAAACCTCTAGATCAGAGGTCAGACCAAACTCCCTCATTGTCAGACTACATCCTGATAACCCACACACCTCAGGATTTGTTGCTACTGACAACAAAGTCTACCTGAGTGACGGTGATTTATGCTTTCCACTGCACTGTCAGCTTCACCCCTGGCTCTGTCTGTTTCTTACTGCTTCACCTCTTTCATCCTGACCTGTTTGTGTGTGTTCTGTCAAACCTGCTTGGCCTCAGACTTCTAGGTTGATCTATATGATCCTGACCTGTTAGAGTTGACAGTGTTGCCAAGCCTCCGGACACCTGTGAACGTGGAGGCGAGGGGCAATGTGTGTGCGTGTAATGAGATTTATCTTGACGCAGCCTGTCTTGTGGCAATGCAAATATCCCACAATCCCCTGGGAGAGTCGTGTGATGCCATACGTAGACATGGCAATGGGGTGTTGTGTTTGAGGAGCCATGTTGACTCACAGCATCTTACAAAACCATAAATTAAGCCGGTCTCTCTGCCAGGGGAGGGCCTGAATACACACACGTACATACATACACACACAGGGGCCTGAGAGAGGGGCTTTTGACACCAAGCAGAAGGCAAGCTGTGAAGGTTTCTAAATCTATGACTAAGGGAGTAGAGGCAGGTGTTCTTGACAGTGACTTGCCTCCAATCAGAGTTGGAAGGCGTTGCTTTAAACTGAGATCTATGATGTTCACAGATAATAGAAGTATGTCAAAGTTGCCTCCAAGAACAGGTAATAGAAGTGAAAAGCTCAAATCTAACTTCTTCAGCCCTCTCAAGATTGACCATTAGGAGGGATACTAGGTCAAAACGGACTGAAAAATCAGCACCTAGGGACATTTTCTCATCCTATAGTAGTACATGGTAACATCCAGGGCAGCCTCCGTCCACTGATACACACAGACATAGTCAGACTGGTTGGCATTCCTCAGGTTAGGGACTGTGCACTTTCAACACAGTCTCAGCACACTCTGGTGCTTCACTTTCATAGCTCAGGATCTTCCATGGGTGAAGAAGACTTGTTGTCACTTTGAACAGTGTTCTATTTGGTTCTTAGAGCTGTATGTAAACCCCTATGCTCACCACAATGTGATGCAAAGATCTCCCTGTCATGGAGATTAATGGATAAGGCCCTGTTCTCAGTGTCTTGACTCATCCCTTTGTTTAGTTAGGGCGCTTGTTTTACATTGGCCTTTTCCCACTGACATATGTTCTCTTGACTTGCTCAGTAGACTCTCCATGTTGCTCTGTGGACTGGTTGTACCACCATAAACACACTGTTAGGAGAGTTTCTCTTTGAAATATTGAAATGTGTCTGAGCTGTGTGTGTGGTAAAGAACATCCTGAATGGATACCAGCCACTAGAGGTCTTCACAGATATTGTACCCAAATACCCGATCTGGGACCCAGAATTCGAAATAATGTCAAGGATGTGGGTTGGATCTGATATGATTGTCACAGGTCTCGGGTAGAGGTCGACCGATTAATCGGGCCGATTTCAAGTTGTCATAACAATCGGAAATCGGTATTTTTGCGCGCCTATTATTATTTTTTATTTTTTACACCTTTTTTAAATCTTTATTTAACTAGGCAAGTCAGTTAAGAACACATTCTTATTTTCAATGACGGCCTAGGAACGTTCTGCCTCGTTTAGGGGCAGAATGACAGATTTTTAACCTTGTCAGCTCGGGGGATCCAATCTTGCATTGATTACATTGCACTCCACGAGGAGCCTGCCTGTTAGCGAATGCAGTAAGCTAAGGTAAGTTGCTAGCTAGCATTAAACTTATCTTATAAAAAACAATCAATCAATGACTGTCATTGCTCCCATGTGTACTTAACCATAAACATCAATGCCTTTCTTAAAATCAATACACAAGTGTATATTTTTAAACCTGCATATTTAGCTAAAAGGAATCCAGGTTAGCAGGCAATATTAACCAGGTGAAATTGTGTCATTTCTCTCGCGTTCATTGCACGCAGAGTCAGGGTATATGCAACAGTTTGGGCCGCCTGGGTCTTTGCGAACTAATTTGCCAGAACTTTACGTAATTATGACAACATTGAAGGTTGTGCAATGTAACAGGAATATTTAGACTCATGGATGCCACCCGTTAGATAAAATACGGAACGGAATAAACGTTTTGTTTTCGAGGTGATAGTTTCCAGATTAGTCAAAGGTATTTGGTTTAGAGAGAAATAGTCGACGCGTTATAATTCCTGTAATAACTTGTGGCTGAATTTGAAAGGGGTGCCTTCGTTATTTTACCGTTCATGTCTTCCATAGAGAATGTCTTGATCTACTTCAAATAAGGTCTGTGTTTCGTGCAGGCTTAAACCGCCTCGACGTTTTGATACCCGTGTAAATCTCACTAGGATAAGGTAACGTTTGTCAACATATTTTCATAAATCCACTCTACAATTTTCGCTTATATTTAGCCAATATTGATCAGAGTTACCTTGTCCTATGGTTATCTACACAGTTATAAAATTGGCACGGTGATGTAAGCCTACACGAAACACAGACCTTATTTTAAGTGGATCTAAAAATATCCTATGGAATAAATGAAGGAACCGCTTTTCAGATTTTGCTAGGTGTCATGGGAATTATGACTCGCACTTTGGTTGTCAATTCTTACCATGCCCATTATTAAAATAGGATTTCCTGCATATAGAAATTAAAGTTTTTGTTTTCAACATTCATCACAGGTAACTTAAACTCTATTTTTATTCAAACAGTTGAGAGTATTTGTCTCCTAAGCAGACTCTTCAGTATCATTGTCACTTCAGAGCTGTGTGCGTGTGTGTATTTATGTACTATATTAAGTTAAAATAAAAGTGTTCATTGTTCATTCAGTATTGTTGCAATTGTCATTATTACAAAAATGTGTGTGTGGTATATATATTAAATAAATCGGCCGATTTAATCGGTATCGGCTTTTTTTGTCCTCCAATAATCGGTATCGGCATTGAAAAATCATAATCGGTCGACCTCTAGTCTCTGGTATGTGTAATTTTAACTGACTTGTCCGGAAGGGCCCTTGCATTTCCGAATGAGACTGCTGCAGTAGAGAGCGAGAGAGAAATTATATAATTTATGCTGCTGCTCTTGCTTTTCACGAGAGTGGAGCGTTGATGTTGGCCAATCCTAAATCATCAAAGCGGCAATATGGTACAGTCATAGAGCCTCGCTCCATGTGTGGCAAAAGTTAGGAGATTTCTAATGGAATTAAAATGACGGAATTAAAAGTTAAAGGAGAAGGATCGGCTACAACGACCAAGAGCCAACAGGTAGGCAATCTGCTTCTTAATATTCTGAATGGAGTTGTTGTTATTTGCAACTGTAGGATGAGAAGGCGCATGCACTGAAGCCTCAGTTAGCCCAGTTAGTCAGCCTAGTTAGTTAGTTTAATAAATCCTCTCAGGGATCGGCGTCCCACTAGCGGGACAACTTCTGATGAAACTGGAGGGCGCGCAATTCAAATAAATAATCATAACAATTATGGATATTAAACATTTAGGTACATACAAGTGTCTTATATTGGTTGAAAGCTTAAATTCTTGTTAATCTAACTGCACTGTCCGATTTACAGTAGCTATTACAGTGAAAGCATGCCATGCGATTTGTTTGAGGACGGCGCCCCACAACAAAATATTTTTCCGCCGGCACAGATTTCATAAATTCACAAATAGCGATTAAATATTCACTAACTTTTTGAAAATCTTCCTCTGATTTGTCATCCAAAGGGTCCCAGCTATAACATATACTGTCGTTTTGTTAGATAAAGTCTGTTTTAGTTGGCTCCATCGATTTGAGTAATCCACTCGTTCAACATGCAGAGAAAGGAATCTGAAAATCTACCCCTAAACTTTGTTTCAACAAGTCAAAATCCGTTTCTATTTATTCATCAGATACCCTAAAATGTAATCAAACTATAATATTTCTTACAGAAAGAAGTATGTTCAATAGGAAACCGATTTTAGCATGTGTGTCTAGTCTTAATGGCGCGGGAAAACAACATGAATTTCCAAGACTGTGTCCCTGTACTAAAACTGATATTTCTTATTCATTTTGGAGGTTACAAGCCTGAAACCTTGAACATAGACGGCTGACACCTAGTGGAAGCCATAGAAATTGCATCCTGGGAGCTAGAATTGAGTATGCCATTGGAAGACCATGGTCTCTCCAAAAAATTAAATTCTGGTTGGTTTTTCTTTGGGTTTTCTCCTACCATATCTATTGTGTTATACTCTCCTCCATCAATATTTAAACACTTCTCCAAACTTCAAAGTGTTTTCTTTCCAATGGTACCAATTATATGCATATCCTGGCTTCAAGGCCTGAGTAACAGGCAGTTTACTTTGGGCACGTCATTCAGGCGGAAATTGAGAAAAAAGGGGCCTAGCCCTAAGAAGTTTGACTAGCTTCTGGTCCCGGTTTGTAGTAGTAATAGCTATAGTAGCTATTAGCCTACTATAGCAAGAGTTGGCTTGGTTGGTTGCTGTCTCTTATCTCTCCCTCCCTACTCCCCATGTCACTTGCTCGCAGCACTGCCCATCCCCCGCCTGCTAGAGTGGCACCTCTCTCCTCTCGCGCTTTATCAGCTCCGGTTAATAAAGTAGCTTAAAAAAAATTCTGCTGCTTTCGTCACTCTGATCGGACCGGGTCTGGATCCGACCAGGTTTATACGGAACGGGTCTAGTTGGCCTCGGTTACGTTCAGAAATGTTTTTATTTATGCAAATCAGGTCCGGGTGGGAAAACCCCATGTCCATTTCGGAACGGGTCCAATTTTTTTTAACCCTTGAAGACCTCCAGCAGACACACACATAGCAGAGCTACCCCCCCCCCCCCCCCTCCCCGGAGTTCCTGGGGGTTGAGAGATCTTCCCTAGGAGAAATCAATCTCAACAGACTGGCTAGTGTCAACTATGGACCCCTGACTATGTGTGTGTGACTGTCCGTGAGTGCTTGTGTGTGTTTATGGTAAGTGGGGTGAAAGGGAGGTTTCTAGGGCTGGACAGAGCGAGGCAGATATATAACCCTGCTCCAGTAAGGTATCTGGGATATGAGGAATCCCACCGTAAATCTATATTGTCCCCTTTACCCTTCCACTCATCCTCCACTCTTTCCCTCCATCATTTCACCCCTCCACTTAGAGAGCAAAAATCGTTACTCGTCCCCCAGTTTAATGAGAGACAGAGTTGTGGCTGGCACCTCCCCATGAGTGGCCTTAGCCCTATAGATCCCCACTGCATAACCCACACCAACCACACTCAAGTCAATACTACCTTCATAGCTTCCATAATCATCCACATATTCTGCTCCCCTGACACCATACACCTTCTGCACCTAACCCCACACCTTACTCCCCCCTCAACCTTACCTCTGTCCTTCAGTCATCTCAGTGAATGCTTTCACAACAAACATTCCTCAGGGTGTATGAACCCCCACTCTCCTGTTTTTAAAGTACAGATCTCACATGAACACACACACACACACTCTCACACTTTTGCCCTTGTCCCACTCTCCCAGGGATAGTCACTCTCTCCCTAGGTCAATATTAGGTGTGTGATAGGAGGTTAGCATACCTCTGACCTTAACCATTGAGCCACATGTTAATCTGCAACACCTGTTTATTACCTAAGCTGTGTATTAGATTGACAAATGTTTCACTAGTGTTCAGGAGAAGAAATATAGTAGAAGGAGAAGAAATGGAGCTGTAGGAAACTAAGACGTTATAGTGTAATGGGATAGCATTGGCTGTTGGTTGACACAGTATCCCATGCATGGCCCCAAGTTATAACAAATATTTCCCTGGTGTTAGGGTGAAGGAATGGAACTAGATGAGTTCAGTTGAATTGAAACCAGTGTTGAAGAGATTGAGTTTGTTATTGTTAACTATCCATTGCATGGCCCCAGCTAAGTTGAGAGACTTGGGAGGTAGCCTAACTGGGTGGAATGCAGCACAGATCTCATCTGTTAAAACATTCATCCAGCCCGCAAGTCCTTGTTTTGCATTTGGAGTCATATATTTTGACTGTCTGTCCCAGCCTTGTTAAAGTATGCACACCTACACTAGTCTGGACTGGATCCTAAAGACTCTCCCACTGTCGTTTGGTTTTAGGCTATAGACAGTGGTGTAGTGGAGGGTAAATGCAACTAAATGCAGTTTAACCGCCATTTGTTTTTGCACGACAGAGAGCGTTACTTTATTCACCGTGACAGGTGATCAGTTTACCTAGCTATTTGTTTACCACAACAACATTGGCTATAGAC
Source organism: Salvelinus fontinalis (assembly GCF_029448725.1). Taxonomy (NCBI): domain Eukaryota; kingdom Metazoa; phylum Chordata; class Actinopteri; order Salmoniformes; family Salmonidae; genus Salvelinus; species Salvelinus fontinalis. The sequence continues at coordinate 18,125,726 of NC_074673.1, read as the reverse complement.
AACTCTCAACATAGTATTTGGGGTTTAACATATAACACTTGGAATGGGTCTCATTTGTAACATTTTGGAGCATGCTGCTGGAACATTAAATCCCCAAAAGAAAAAGAAAATAGCAGCCTGAAGTGGCCCTACTGTAGCTTTTTGACTGGTAAGAAGCTTCAGGAGGGTGGTACGTGTGTTTGTGAGGCAGAGGTCTTGGGTTCGAGCCTCGGTGTGAGCCGAATCGGGAGGAAGCGGTACTCCCTAAGCAAGCAGCGGGACGTCCTTTACATTAGCAGACATAGAAAGAGCCTTAAATTACTATTGAGACCAGCCCAGTGCTACCGGAGGTCAACATGCGCACATACAGATGAGACTAGAACAGGGCCTACGAATATAACTGTCCTCAGTGCAATTTAAGGGTACCAACTTAGTCAGTCTTGTAATTGCACTCTCCGTTCTTTAATTAAGTCAATGAGTACGTTTACATGCACACAGTAATGCGATTATAGTCAGACTAATATAGTTTGCTAAAAAAAAAATACAAGCTTTGAAAGAAGAATGATTTCCCTAATAGTACTGTTTAAATAAACGTTCTACAACAGCGAACATATTATTTGGAAGCATATTTGTTTCTGTGTTAGGACATAAACTCTGCAATAAAAGAAACGTCCCTTTTTCAGGACCCTGTCTTTCAAAGATAATTCATAAACAATTCAAATAACTTCACAGATCTTCGTTGTAAAGTGTTTAAACACTGTTTCCCATGCTTGTTCAATGAACCATTAACAATTAATGTACATGCACCTGTGGAACGGTCATTAAGACACTAACCGCTTACAGACGGTAGGCAATTAAGGTCACAGTTATTAAAACTTAGGACACTAAAGAGGCCTTTCTACTGGCTCTGAAAAACACCAAAAGAAAGATGCCCAGGGTCCCTGCTCATCTGCGTGAATGTGCCTTAGGCATGCTGCAAGGAGGCATGAGGACTGCAGATGTGGCCAGGGCAATAATTTGCATTGTCCGTACTGTGAGACGGCGCTACAGGGGGACAGGACGGACAGCTGATCGTCCTCGCAGTGGCAGACCACGTGTAACAACACCTGCACAGGATCGGTACATCCGAACATCACACCTGCGGGACAGGTACAGGATGGCAACAACTGCCTGAGTTACACCAGGAATGCACAATTCCTCCATCAGTGCTCAGACTGTTCGAAATAGGCTGAGAGAGGCTAGACTGAGGGCTTGTAGGCCTGTTTGTAAGGCAGGTCCTCACCAGACATCACCGGCAACAACGTCGCCTATGGGCACAAACCCACCATCGCTGGACCAGACAGGACTGGCAAAAAGTGCTTTTCACTGACGAGTCATGGTTTTGTCTCACCGGGGGTGATGGTCGGATTCGCGTTTATCGTCGAAGGAATGAGCGTTACACCGAGACCTGTACTCTGAAGCGGGATCGATTTGGAGGTGGAGGGTCCATCATGGTCTGGGGCGGTGTGTCATAGCATCATCGGACTGAGCTTGTTGTCATTACAGGCAATCTCAACGCTGTGCTTTACAGGGAAGCCATCCTCCTCCCTCATGTGGTACCCTTCCTGCAGGCTCATCCTGACATGACCCTCCAGCATGACAATGCCACCAGCCTTACTGCTCATTCTGTGCTTGATTTCCTGCCAGACAGGAATGTCAGTGGTCTGCCATGGCCAGCGACGAGCCCGGATCTCAATCCCATTGAGCATGTTTGGGATCTGTTGAATCGGAGGTTGAGGGCTTGGGCGATTTCCCCCAAGAAATGTCTGGGAACTTGCAGGTGCCTTGGTGGAAGAGTGGGGTAACATCTCACAGCAAGAACTGGCAAATCTGGTGCAGTCCATGAGGAGGAGATGCACTACCGTACTTACTGCAGCTGGTGGCCACACCAGATACTGACTGTTACTTTTGATTTTGACCCCCCTTTATTCCGGGACACATTATTCAATTTCTGTTAGTCACATGTCTGTGGAACTTGTTCAGTTTATGTCTCAGTTGTTGAATCTTGTTATGTTTATACAGATATTTACACATGTTAAGTTTGCTGAAAATAAACGCAGTTGACAGTGAGAAGACATTTTTTTTTTTCTGAGTTTATAAAGTTGGTGTAACGCTCGTCTGATGAAGAAGAAGTGGACCAAGGTGCAGCGTGGTACGTGTTCATGATAATTTATTAAACCTGAACACTGAAACAAAATAACAAAGTAGAACAAAACAAAACAGTTCTGTCTGGTGCAAACACAAAACAGAAAACACCTACCCACAAAAACCATGTGGGAAAAAGATACCTAAGTATGGTTCTCAATCAGAGACAACAATCGACAGCTGCCTCTGAGTACCACACCCGGCCAAACACAAAGAAATACAAAACATAGAAAATGAACATAGAATGCTCACCCAAATCACACCCTGACCAAACCAAAATAGAGACATAAAGAGCTCACTACGGTCAGTGCGTGACAGTACCCCCCCCCCCCCCCCCCCAACGGTGCGGACTCCGGCCGCAAAACCTGAACCCATAGGGGAGGGTCTGGGTGGGCATTTCTCTGCGGTGGCGGCTCTGGTGAGGGACGTAGACCCCGCTCCACCTCTGGCTCGGCCCACTTAGGTGGCGCCTCTAGAGCGGGGACCCTTGGACTGGGAACCCTCGTAGGGAGCTCCGGACTGGAGGGCGCCTCTGGAAGCTCCGGACTGGAGGGCGCCTCTGGAAACTCCGGACTGAAGGGCGCCTCTGGAAGCTCCGGGCTGAAGGGCGTCGTGGGAAGCTCCTGACTGGAGGGCGACACTGGAGGATCTGGACTGGAGGGCGTCGCTGGAGGGTCCGGACTGGAGGAAGACTCTGGAGGGAGGAGACGCAGAGACAGCCTGGTGCGTGGGGCTGCCACAGGGCCCACCAGGCTGGGGAGACCTACAGGAGGTCTGGTGTGTAGAGGAGGCACCGGATGAAGCGGGCTGTGGGGGAGCACTGGAGCTCTGGTGCGCAGCCTTGGCACCACTCCTCCAGGCTGAATGCCCACTTTAGCCCGGCCCCTCCAGAGTGCAGGTGTAACGGATGTGAAATGGCTAGCTAGTTAGCGGGTACGTGCTAGTAGCGTTTCAATCAGTTACGTCACTTGCTCTGAAACCTAGATGTAGTGTTGCCCCTTGCTCTGCAAGGGCTGTGGCCTTTGTGGAGTGGGACGGTTTAAAGTTATACTGTTACACAGGCACAGGTCGAACCGGGCTGTGGGGGAGCACTGGAGATCTGGTGATTAACACTTGCACCTCTCCATTAGGCTCAATGCCCACTTTCGCTCGGCACGGGCAGAGCGCAGGCATAGGACGAACTGAACCCTCCCAGCGCCCCGGAAACACAGTACGCAGTGCCGGCGCAGGATACCCTGGGCCGAAACGGCGCACCGGAGACCAAACGCGCTGAGCTGGCACAATCCGCCCTGGCTGGATGCCCACTCTCGCATGGCACTTGCGGGGGGCTGGCATATAGCGCTCCGGGCTATGAGCGCGCACTGAATGCCTGACCAGTACCACGCTGCTTCCGGTAAGCACGGGGAGTTGGCTCAGGTCTATCGCCTGACTCCGCCAATCTCCCCGTGTGCCCCCTCCCCCATTTTTTTTGGGGGGGGGGGGGCTGCCTCTCGTGCCTGCTGCGCTTGCCTCATATCGCCGCCTCTCAGCTTTCGCTGCCTCTAGTTCTTCCTTTGGGCGGCGATATTCCCCAGCCTGTCTCCAGGGTCCCTGTCCGTCCAATATCTCCTCCCAAGTCCAGGAGTCCTAAACCCTCTGCTCCTCGTTACCACGCTGCTTGGTCCGTTTGTGGTGGGTAGTTCTGTAACGCTCGTCTGATGAATAAGGAGTGGACCAAGGTGCAGCGTGGTACGTGTTCATGATAATTTATTAAACCTGAACACTGAAACAAAATAACAAATTAGAACAAAACGAAACAGTTCTGTCTGGTGCAAACACAAAACAGAAAACAACTACCCACAAAAATCATGTGGGAAAAAGCTACCTAAGTATGGTTCTCAATCAGAGACAACGATAGACAGCTGCCTCTGATTTAGAACCACACCCGGCCAAACACAAAGAAATACAAAACATAGAAAAGAACAGAATGCCCACCCAAATCACACCCTGACCAAACCAAAATAGAGACATAAAAAGCTCTCTACAGTCAGGGTGTGACAGTTGGTATGTGTAAACTACTAAGACGCATACGTTCAGTTGTTTCAAACTCACTTCACTCGCGCTAAAGAAGGAGGCTTGCTCGGCTAGACTGCCGATTAAGTTGTGTGTGTATGTATGTATGTATGTATGTATGTATATATATATATATATTTTAAACTGGTCCTAATTTTTCAAAACATTACCCAGAAAAACAGGTGTTCTAATCAGCGTAGGTTTACTTCGATATTTACCTTATACTGATATAATATAAGTAGAGTTGGGTGTTTACATGATTATTGCATAATCTGCCTACTGCCATAATCAGTTTAACATCAAATTATTACTGTGCATGTAAACATACTCAATGACCCAAACCTCAAACCCACGGCTCCGTGGGGTCACGGTTCGGTTTCTGCACAGCGGGAAACAGTTACTGTCGTTTATTTTATTTAAGAAAATACAAAGTGTTGGTATTCCTGATTCGATATATGATCATGAGTCATAATGCCTAAGGAGAGCCCAATCAGGAATACTATCACTTTGTATTTTCTCAAATGAAAACACACGATTACTCATCAACAACAACACTAAAGTAAAGTGCAATATACATTTGACAGTGAAATCAATATGTAAACATAGCTCAGATATTGTATCGGCCTATGCTATAATGTTTTCTTACAAAGAGAAAAATATGCGCACGTGTGTGACTACTCAAAGAGGGCGTGTCTGTAGCACGGTACTTCTCGTCTCCCACTCTGGGGTAATGTGACGGGCTGTCACTACGTAGCTGTCTGTAGCCCTGGAGGTCCATCCATCTGTAGTAAACACAACACATGGTGCATTGGTCAATTCATTGACATCTTCAGATTTAGCTTGCTAGTATAGAGTGGGTACTACCTGTTTGCTGAAATGAGTGCGAGAGTGCGACGTTCGTAACGTGGCGCGAGCACTCTCATGAGGTGCTGAGTCTGACACCCCCTATTCTCAACCACTAAGAATCGGTGCATATCCGCGGCTATAAACATACCTATCGCTCTTGTTATTTTTTGGGCCCGGTCAGATTCGGCAGCGAAAGGCTGCGTGTATGTAGAGGGGAGAGCAAGTTTGTATTGTTTTTATCCAGTGGTAGGAATACTGGGGTGTGTCAACATGTTTGAGGTATTGGCAGCTGCATAGACTATTCTCGTTTAGCAGTGGCTACATAGTACTGTTAACTCTGTTTCCATCGCCGTTGTAATCTACTGGGAAGACAACATTTTCCCAAACTGGAGAATTAAACGACGATGGAGAATCCTCCTGTTTTATTGACTCATCACTCGCCATTGTACAGAACAAGTGCCCAGCTGCGCCTCGCAAAAGGACAGTTTGAAATGCGGCAATTAAGATTTGAATTTGAATTACAACGTGCGCATAGGCTCTAGTTGTTTTAACGGAATAGCCTGAATTGTAATTTTTCTGCTCCGATTCACTCAAAAGGCATACAACGCAGCGTAGGCATAACCTATAGGCCTAGTGTGTTTATGATTATTCGGTACACCCCTAATTGTGTGTGCGTTCTGCATTTGTGTGCACTCTGTGTGCGTGATCTCAACTCTGCCAGGCCTGCAGTAGTGCTGAGTCAGGTAGAGCGTGTATAATTACACATAGAGGTGCCCATCAGCAGTCTGTGTCTGTAGCCTAGGGAAAAGGGATATCTAGTCAGTTGCACAACTGAATGCGTTGAACCGAAAAGTGTCTTAGGCATTTAACACAACCCCTCTGAATCAGAGAAGTGCTGCATGGATTGAAGTCCACATCATCGGCGCCAGGGAGCAGTTGTTATTCGGGGTTAACTGCCTTAAGGGCAGAATGGCAGATATTTTCCAATTTGACAACTCTAGGATTTGAACCAGTGACCTTTCGGTTACTGGCCCAACGCTCTTAACCGATTAGCAATACAGCCTCCTGTTCTCTGTAGAGCTCAGTAATCACACCAGTCACTCCTCTCCATCTCTCAAGGTGCTGAGTAATGATGACAAGGCTAAGTCCTCTTCTCTGTTCTAAAACCTCATCACCTTCAGGCAGCCAGGCCAGTCATGTATTTCTCTCAGTAAAAAGGCTGTATAGGGCTGAGCCACAATGAGTAACCTTCTATTGTCCCCAAAAACTTTGGCAGCAGTATAGTTTACATTAGTAAATAAAGTGTTTATCCAGTTGGAGTAGTTATGGTAGTGTCTGAGGTAGGGCTTAGGAACTAGACCTATGAGTAAGCCTTTATTGTTGTCTTTATTAGTCCTAAAGCTGTGCCTGCTACATCGTTCAGCACTCCCCAAACTTAAATTTTTGCTGACGCGTGTCAAACACCCACCTATAATAGAGTTTTACCGACCTACCAAGTAAACAGAAGCAAAATGAATCAGAGCCTGTGACCCAGCACTGGGAACACTAATCTAGTGAACAGAGAGTATAGTCAGTTATTTTTACTATTTTCTACATTGTAGAATAATAGTGAAGACATCAAAACTATGAAATAATACATTATGGAGCTGTTCTTGCCATAATATGGACTTGGTCTTTTACCAAATAGGGCCATCTTCTGTATACCACCCCTATCTTATCACAATACAACTGATTGGCTCAGACACATTAAGAAGGAAAGAAGTTCCACAAATTCACTTTTAAAAACACACACCTGTTAATTGAAATGCTTTCCAGGTGACTACCTCATGAACCTGGTTGAGAGAATGCCAAGAGTGTGCAAAGCTGTCATCAGGGGAAAGGGTGGCTACTTTGAAGAATCTTTAAATATACATTTTATTTTTATTTTGTCTAACACTTTTTGGGTTACTACATGATTCCATATGTGTTATTTCATAGTTTTGATGTCTTCACTATTATTATGCAATGTAGAAAATAGTAAAAATAAATAAAAAACCCTTGAATGAGTAGGTGTCCAAGTGTTTGACTGTTACTGTAGATGGGTAAACTGTTGAGCTAGGCTAGTTAAAGCAGCCAAGGCAGTGAATCTAGTCATGCCAGGGAGTTGATGAGGTAGGGGTCATTAGTGTGAGTAAACCTTATATTCTTGTCTTAGCAGGATTTAACCACTGATTGGACCTGACTATATCAACTGTTTTGTCCAGATGTGTGTTTTCTCTGCTATGGTTTAGAGTACGAGCCTGTCATCAAGTCACCGTCCCACTGACTGACTCTGACTGCTGCTGATGAGAAGTCAACTCCTTGGTCAGTATTGCCATGCTTGGCGTTACACGTGGGTGGAGAAGAGTAGCTAGTTAATGACTGTTGAGTTTTCACCCAGACTGTTTTTAACCCTGTGCTGCTTGGCTACAGGACTGACACTCTGCAGTGAGGTGCTGTGAGGTGAATGAAGCTGTCTGTCTGTGTCTGCCTGCTGGTTTGTGAGCCTTCTCATATTTTTTACCTGGTTAATAATCAATGACTTTGTAAAACGTATATGTTGTTTATATGTAATCCAACTGGGTGGTTACTCTGCATATTTTAAACTGAGTGAGATGTTGCTCAACTGTGCCTGCACTATTAAAGGACCACCAAAACACTGTTGAGGTGCTTTGAGGACAATATAAAATATGTTGTAATTCTTGCTGCAAATTAACCCATAAAAACCAGTAATCCAATCAGTATAATGTGTTGATACTGATGTCTGGAGCAGTGGTGTGTTCTATGGTAGTGCCTGATGCCTCCTGCTGTCATTAGCATCTGAATAGAGCTACCACTGACACAGAGGGGATGTTTTCAGTGAGGCGCTGCCGGCCGGTCACGTGTTTGGGATTTGTTCAGAGAAATATTTGCCAAATTGAATGTGCTGTGAAATGCATTATTCATGATTTGTTTCTGCGCTTCATTCGCTGGTAGAACAGGCAACCGCTCAGTCTAATTAGCAAGCTGTGTGTCTAGAGAGGCTGCAGCAGCCTGGCCCCCTCTGTGCGAGAGAACACACACACACACAGCCATATGGACTCTGAAACAGGAGAAAACAAACATTTACATTTACATTTAAGTCATTTAGCAGACGCTCTTATCCAGAGCGACTTACAAATTGGTGCATTCACCTTATGACATCCAGTGGAACAGCCACTTTACAATAGTGCATCTAGATCTTTTAAGGGGGGGGGGGGGGGGGGGGGGGCAGAAGGATTGCTTTATCCTAGGTATTCCTTGAAGAGGTGGGGTTTCAGGTGTCTCCGGAAGGTGGTGATTGACTCCGCTGTCCTGGCATCGTGAGGGAGTTTGTTCCACCATTGGGGTGCCAGAGCAGCGAACAGTTTTGACTGGGCTGAGCGGGAACTGTACTTCCTCAGTGGTAGGGAGGCGAGCAGGCCAGAGGTGGATGAACGCAGTGCCCTTGTTTGGGTGTAGGGCCTGATCAGAGCCTGAAGGTACTGAGGTGCCGTTCCCCTCACAGCTCCGTAGGCAAGCACCATGGTCTTGTAGCGGATGCGAGCTTCAACTGGAAGCCAGTGGAGAGAGCGGAGGAGCGGGGTGACGTGAGAGAACTTGGGAAGGTTGAACACCAGACGGGCTGCGGCGTTCTGGATGAGTTGTAGGGGTTTAATGGCACAGGCAGGGAGCCCAGCCAACAGCGAGTTGCAGTAATCCAGACGGGAGATGACAAGTGCCTGGATTAGGACCTGCGCCGCTTCCTGTGTGAGGCAGGGTCGTACTCTGCGGATGTTGTAGAGCATGAACCTACAGGAACGGGCCACCGCCTTGATGTTGGTGGAGAACGACAGGGTGTTGTCCAGGATCACGCCAAGGTTCTTAGCGCTCTGGGAGGAGGACACAATGGAGTTGTCAACCGTGATGGCGAGATCATGGAACGGACAGTCCTTCCCCGGGAGGAAGAGCAGCTCCGTCTTGCCGAGGTTCAGCTTGAGGTGGTGATCCGTCATCCACACTGATATGTCTGCCAGACATGCAGAGATGCGATTCGCCACCTGGTCATCAGAAGGGGGAAAGGAGAAGATTAATTGTGTGTCGTCTGCATAGCAATGATAGGAGAGACCATGTGAGGTTATGACAGAGCCAAGTGACTTGGTGTATAGCGAGAATAGGAGAGGGCCTAGAACAGAGCCCTGGGGGACACCAGTGGTGAGAGCGAGTGGTGAGGAGACAGATTCTCGCCACGCCACCTGGTAGGAGCGACCTGTCAGGTAGGACGCAATCCAAGCGTGGGCCGCGCCGGAGATGCCCAACTCGGAGAGGGTGGAGAGGAGGATCTGATGGTTCACAGTATCGAAGGCAGCCGATAGGTCTAGAAGGATGAGAGCAGAGGAGAGAGAGTTAGCTTTAGCAGTGCGGAGCGCCTCCGTGATACAGAGAAGAGCAGTCTCAGTTGAGTGACTAGTCTTGAAACCTGACTGATTTGGATCAAGAAGGTCATTCTGAGAGAGATAGCAGGAGAGCTGGCCAAGGACGGCACGTTCAAGAGTTTTGGAGAGAAAAGAAAGAAGGGATACTGGTCTGTAGTTGTTGACATCGGAGGGATCGAGTGTAGGTTTTTTCAGAAGGGGTGCAACTCTCGCTCTCTTGAAGACGGAAGGGACGTAGCCAGCGGTCAAGGATGAGTTGATGAGCGAGGTGAGGTAAGGTAGAAGGTCTCCGGAAATGGTCTGGAGAAGAGAGGAGGGGATAGGGTCAAGCGGGCAGGTTGTTGGGCGGCCGGCCGTCACAAGACGCGAGATTTCATCTGGAGAGAGAGGGGAGAAAGAGGTCAAAGCACAGGGTTGGGCAGTGTGAGCAGAACCAGCGGTGTCGTTTGACTTAGCAAACGAGGATCGGATGTCGTCGACCTTCTTTTCAAAATTGTTGACGAAGTCGTCTGCAGAGAGGGAGGAGGGGGGGGGGGGGGGAGGATTCAGGAGGGAGGAGAAGGTGGCAAAGAGCTTCCTAGGGTTAGAGGCAGATGCTTGGAATTTAGAGTGGTAGAAAGTGGCTTTAGCAGCAGAGACAGAAGAGGAAAATGTAGAGAGGAGGGAGTGAAAGGATGACAGGTCCGCAGGGAGGCGAGTTTTCCTCCATTTCCGCTCGGCTGCCCGGAGCCCTGTTCTGTGAGCTCGCAATGAGTCGTCGAGCCACGGAGCGGGAGGGGAGGACCGAGCCGGCCTGGAGGATAGGGGACATAGAGAGTCAAAGGATGCAGAAAGGGAGGAGAGGAGGGTTGAGGAGGCAGAATCAGGAGATAGGTTGGAGAAGGTTTGGGCAGAGGGAAGAGATGATAGGATGGAAGAGGAGAGAGTAGCGGGGGAGAGAGAGCGGAGGTTGGGACGGCGCGATACCATCCGAGTAGGGGCAGTGTGGGAAGTGTTGGATGAGAGCGAGAGGGAAAAGGATACAAGGTAGTGGTCGGAGACTTGGAGGGGAGTTGCAATGAGGTTAGTGGAAGAACAGCATCTAGTAAAGATGAGGTCAAGCGTATTGCCTGCCTTGTGAGTAGGGGGGGAAGGTGAGAGGGTGAGGTCAAAAGAGGAGAGGAGTGGAAAGAAGGAGGCAGAGAGGAATGAGTCAAAGGTAGACATGGGGAGGTTAAAGTCACCCAGAACTGTGAGAGGTGAGCCGTCCTCAGGAAAGGAGCTTATCAAGGCATCAAGCTCATTGATGAACTCTCCAAGGGAACCTGGAGGGCGATAAATGATAAGGATGTTAAGCTTGAAAGGGCTGGTAACTGTGACAGCATGGAATTCAAAGGAGGCGATAGACAGATGGGTAAGGGGAGAAAGAGAGAATGACCACTTGGGAGAGATGAGGATCCCGGTGCCACCACCCCGCTGACCAGAAGGTCTCGGGGTGTGCGAGAACACGTGGGCAGACGAAGAGAGAGCAGTAGGAGTAGCAGTGTTATCTGTGGTGAGCCATGTTTCCGTCAGTGCCAGGAAGTCGAGGGACTGGAGGGACGCATAGGCTGAGATGAGCTCTGCCTTGTTGGCCGCAGATCGGCAGTTCCAGAGGCTACCGGAGACCTGGAACTCCACGTGGGTCGTGCGGGCTGGGACCACCAGGTTAGGGTGGGCGCGGCCACGCGGTGTGAAGCGTTTGTATGGTCTGTGCAGAGAGGAGAGAACAGGGATAGACAGACACATGGTTGACAGGCTACAGAAGAGGCTACGCTAATGCAATGGAGATTAGAATGACAAGTGGGCTACACGTCTCGAATGTTCAGAAAGTTAAGCTTACGTTGCAAAAAAATAAAAATAAAATACAAGATCTTATTGACTAAAATGATATAGTACTGCTGGCTGGTGAAGTAGCCTGGCTAGCAGTGGCTACGTTGTTGAGAGTGAAGCTGGCTAGGTAACCTCGACAATTTCACTAAATTTCTCTAAACTACACAATTATCGTGGATACAAGGACAGCAAAGACAACTGGCTAACACTACGCTAATCAAGTCGTTCCGTTGTAATGTAAGTTTCTACAGTGCTGCTATTCGGTAGAAGTTGGCTAGCTAGCAGTGTTAGCTAGCAGTGTTGGCTAGGTAGGAGAACGGCAGCGCGGCAGGCGAAAAATAGCTGGCTAGCTAACCGATAATTACTCAAAGCTACACAATTATCTTAGATACAAAGATAGCAAAGAAAACTATGTAGCTAGCTAACACTACACAAGTCAAGTCGTTCCGTTGTAATGTAATCGTTTCTACAGTGCTGCTAATCGGTGGCTAGCTGGCTAGCTAGCAGGGTTGACTACGTTACGTTACGTTAGGGCGAGAATACCTGGCTAGCGAACCTCAGCGAACCTTGATAACTACACAATTATCACCGATACAAAGACGGCTATGTAGCCAGCTAAGTAGCTAGCTAAGATCGAACAAATACAAATCAAAGATAGCAAAGACAACTGTGTAGTCAGCCAACACTACACTGATCACGTCGTTCCGTTGTAATGCACTCGTTTCTACAATGCTGCTATTCGGTGGCAAGCTGGCTAGCTAGCAGTGTTGGCTACGTTGCGTTACGTTAGGGCGAAAATAGCTGGCTGGCGAACCTCAATAACTACACAATTATGTTTGATGCAAAGACGGCTATGTAGCTAGCTAAGATCAAACAAATCAAACCGTTGTACTGTAATGAAATGTAATGAAAAGTTATACTACTATTCGGTAGACGGTGGACGTTTGCTAGCTGCTGGGCAGATAGCAGTGTGGACTACGATAGGCGACGAAATACGATAATTACGCAATTATCTTTTATACACAGACGGCTAAGTAGCTAGCTAAGAAGAAATTGCTAAGGTTAGACAAATTAAACCGTTGTACTATAATGAAATGTAATGAAAAGTTATACTACCTGCAGAGCGAATGCAAATGCGACCGCTCGCTCCAAACCGGATGTCACAAACAAACCTGCCTCTACCTCCACACACAGGGAACGTTCTGCTTTCTGATGTTTTGCTAAGAGCGCCAACTAAACTAAACCTTCCGTTGAGGTTTTGTTGTTGTTCAAACCTCTTTACTTCCTTGTCACAGACTGTAAAGGCTACAGTAATCTGCTCCAGTCTTGGGTGTGGTTCTGTTGGAAAACTTCTCCAGGAATCAAAGTCTTTTATAGGGCTGCATGTGGAGGCTTCAGAAGATCAGAGATCTTATTTCTTCCAGGGCCTGTGACCACTCCCTGTTCTCTACTGCAGTCAGTCAGCCAGTCAGTAACTGCAGCTCTGTTGGTGGACAAAACTACAGCTAATAATTTCTGCATGTGAACACTTGTGATTAGATATAGCTTACTGCTAGATGCAGTTCTGTGTCTGTGTTCAGAGTGTCAGTATGCCACAGGATCTTGTCTTTCTCATCCTCAGACATCAAGCATGTTAGAAACCCCTAGGCTGCTTGCTCTGTAAAGTTGTAAAAAAAGTACAAGAAGACTGCACTCTGAGATCGAGTACAAGAAGACTGCACTCTGAGATCGAGTACAAGAAGACTGCACTCTGAGATCGAGTACAAGAAGACTGCACTCTGAGATCGAGTACAAGAAGACTGCACTCTGAGATCGAGTACAAGAAGCCTGCACTCTGAGATCGAGTACAAGAAGACTGCACTCTGAGATCGAGTACAAGAAGACTGCACTCTGAGATCGAGTACAAGAAGCCTGCACTCTGAGATCGAGTACAAGAAGCCTGCACTCTGAGATTGAGTACAAGAAGACTGCACTCTGAGATCTACAGTATGCTCCCATGGGGTTTATTAAAACATGTGTTAATGTTTCCTGACTCTTGTACAGACGGAGCCTATTCTTTGACCTGCAGCACCTGGATGTGTGTATGTCATATTTTCTTTTGTACATGTTCTGTAGTGGAGACATCAGGTGGGGCAGTTAGATTGTCAGAACCCTGCTGGATGATGTGACCTAACTGGCTGCTCTCAGCTTATATCCGTGCCAGAGCTCTTATCAGCCTCACTTGGAGCTGTGAGGGACGGAGGAAGAATGGAGGGAATGAGGGATGTAAAAAGAGGACAAAATAAAGTTTAATCAACAGTTTTATTACAGTGTTATTGCTGTCCCAGGTGGAGCAGAATGGTCATAAAACAGCCAGACAGCCAGACAAGACAGAACCAACAAAGCCAGTAATGAGTGTCAAGCCTAACAAACAAAGCAAGCGAGAGGACAACATAAATATTTGGGCGCCCGCTGTGACAGACAGTGCTCTACATTACTAGTGGGAGCGCCTCCACTGTGCAGATGGGGCCAGGGTGGTTGGTGCCAGCCTGTTACAGTCTCTGTCTCTGCCCAGGGGTAGAGTGACACAGCAGGCAGAGTCGTGCACATCACTAGGGCATTGCCCACTACCCAAACAGCCACAAAGAAACTCATTATCACACTGTTTACTTCAGGGAGCTGTTTACTTTTGTGTATCAAGGACAGTGTGTGTTTTCCTTTGAATGACGATAATAGAGAGAGTGAACAGTAGAGGGAGAGAGAGAGAGTGTGTGTGTGTAAAGAATGAGTGTGTTTAAAACTGTGTGTTTTCTTGGAAATTCTTTCACAGAGACACTCAAAGTCAATCTTAAATGAATCATTGTTTATTGTCAGCGCGCTGGAGAGGTTCCAACCAACTCAATGCACCGTAGTACACATGTCAATCAGGAGCTCTCTCTGGGCAGACCCAGCAGTTGTCTTATATACGGCTATACACAGACATGTTATATTTGCATGATTTAGCATAATTAATTAATCATTACCGTTTTGTTTCATTCATGTGACCGACCAATACTGGTTCATAACATGTGACAGACCAATACCTCACGAGGCTTCTTCTCTCTAAGCTGAGACCTTGAAACTGAGATATCTTTTGTTCGTTCTCAAAACACGGTCTGGGCGTACTGCCAATTTGCAGCTACTGATAAGTGAGGATTTTGATTAAGCCACTTGCATGAACACAGAAATTGGTTAGTAGAACCGCACATGAATAGAAGACAGAAGTTGGTTAAAAGAAAAGCACAAACATTAAAATGTGATCTACAGTGTAATTTTCTGAGGGGTTGTGTGTGTCTGTATACTACATGCTCTCCTTTGTTCTTCTCGTTGTTCTCCTCTTGTCCATGTGAGTACAATGAAGCTCTGACAAGGGCTTCTCTCTCTCTCTTACTCTGATTGTACAGTAATAGTTGTGGGCAGGTATAGATTTGAATTAGCCTGCCGTATAGACACACACACACACACATCTGTCCCACTCCTTGTTCTTTACTGTTTAAGGGGAAGGTGTTGAAGCAGACTCATAACTTAAGCACTTGTGGAACATTTACTCCTCACCTTTATTCTCTGATCCATTTCCCAATAGCGTTACTCTAGGTGACTAACAGCAATCAATCAATTCCTCCTTTGTGGGTTTGTGTGTGTGTGTGTGTGTGTGTGTGTTCTCCTCTATGAACAGCTGTGGAATACATATGGATACCTCGTCATGCTCTGCTTGTTTTGGCTCTGTGCTATACACAGGCTGACACTGTAGCTCATACAGACACAAGCACACACACACTCACACAGACAGAGAGATGCTACCCACTGTGTCTGCGTGGGCTTTGATGCTGATCACTTGAGAAAAACCTGTACTGAGTCTAGTTGAACATGTTCTGCTCTTTAGAGATGTGTTCCTGTCCCCTTGAGAGCTGACCCTAGTAGCTGAGCTGAGATTCAACTAGACACAGGCCACCAATCAATGACCATCACCTCTACTGTAAGGTGAAACTTGGAGTTGGTTAGCATGCACCAGTGTTTGCGTGCTTGTGTCAATCTGTGTGTGTGAGTGACTGGTGTGTTTCGTGTGTTTAGGGTGATCTTCTGAGTGTGCGTGAAGCCACAGGAATGTGTGCTGATGGTTATCGTGGTAAGAGGTTATCAGGGCTGGAACTCGCTCTTCTTATTCACCCTGAGTGAATACACTCTTACATACTAGCTGTGACTAGTCAGTCTTAGGCTTCAGAACACCAGACTAGACCCAAATGCTGTCTGTCAGTGTGTGTCTCTTTCGTTGGTATAATGATGAGTGTGTGCAGCAGGCTGCCATGCTGGAGGGTTCTCTTGGCCTCTCATTGATCAGAGACAGAGGCTGGCTGAGTGGCTGGGTGGGTGATGATGAAAAGAGAAGAGAAGGGAAGGACACATGTCTGTTCACTGTTCTGTCTCTCTGGGTGGATCTGTGCTGAACTGGAAGATAATGAGCAGCGGGTGAGGGGATGGGTTCGGGGCGGAGGCTTTTAGTCTCTACTCCGAGACTTTTGGGTGTGGAGGGCCTGGGTGGATATGTGTGTTTTTGAAAACTTCTGGTTGCCCGGGTAGTGGTGGGTGGATATGTTTCTGAACGCATGTGAGCGGTCTGTGCGGATCCTTCACACACACACAAACACCCTGCACACAACCACAGAGATGCGTGTCAGTCAGGCCTGGAGACACCACTGTAAGGATGTGGTGAAGTTGACATAAAGACTGTTGGGGTTGGAGAAGCTGTCAGCTGGATTCTCATTGGACATATCCCAGAATAGATGGGCACCATTAAATATGTATGCTATTTCATGCTGTTGTTGGGGGCTTAAAATATATTTATGGCCTAGGCGTAGTTGCCATGGTTTTCACTAGATTGTAGAAGATACCATAGATAAAAAGTAAAAAGTACTCAAACGTCATACTTGAGTAAAAGTAAAGATACCTTTTAATAGAAAATGACTCAAGTAAAAGTGAGTCACCCAGTAAAATACTACTTGAGTAAAAGTATTTGGTTTTCAATATACTTAAGTATCAAAAGTAAATGTAATTGCTAAAATATACTTAAGTATCAAAAAAGGAATAGTACAAATCATTTTAAATTCCTTATATTAAGAACCAAATTACCCCTTTTTTTAATTTTAATTTTCTTTATTTACAGAAATCCAGGGCCACACACCAACACTCAGTTATAATTTACAAATTAAGCATTTGTGTTTATTGAGTCTGCCAGATCGGAGGCAATAGGGGTGACCAGGGAAGTTTTTCTTGATTATGTGCGTGAATTGGACCATTTTCCTGTCCTGCTAAGCATTCCAAATGTAACTAGTACTTTTGTTGTAAGGGAAAAGGTATGGATTAAAAAGTACATTATTTTCTTTAGGAATGTAGTGAAGTAAAAGTTGGCAAAAATATAAATAGTAAAGTAGAGAGACAATTTAAAGTACTACTTAAGTAGTACTTTGAATGATGTTTATGTAAGTACTTTATTTATTTATTTCACCTTTATTTAACCAGGTAGGCTAGTTGAGAACAAGTTCTCATTTGCAACTGCGACCTGGCCAAGATAAAGCATTTACACCACTGGATATATGCCATAGATACCACTGTTGTTCCTGAGACAGACTGACAGTGACAATAGCCAGGCAGTAAGTAACATGAGACTGTGTGTCTGGTTTGTTTCCTGTTTGTGTGGTTGATCACATTTCACTGACTAAGAGGTATGTTTTTGTGGGAAAATTGCATATCTTCATGGAACACACAACTCCTAAGCTGTCACATGGCGTCATATGTAGTGTGAGAACCTGTCACACACAACCCCCCCCAACACACCAGGGCTCGTTTGGCCAATAAGACCTGGCCAGATGAGGTGCTGTAGGAGAGCTTGTCATGCTAGATAAGATAGAGATGATGGATAGGGGTCAGGGCACAGATACCTCTGTCCTTACCTCATCTCCTCACCTTATTTTACAACCATCTGAAAACACTAGATCAAGTAAATTTAATCTTTAGAGACCTATATATACTTTTACACTTGCTTTCATCTATCGTCCAGTTCTGCAGGATCATTGCCAGTGATGTGGAAATGAAGCCATTTTGGAGAATTCAGATGCTGTATTTGTTCCGGTTTCCTACCTGAGTGTGATGAGCGGTGTGTCTCAAAGGTCACTGCGAGCCTGGCTCTGACAGGGGGAGATGGGATGGTGTTGGATACCATGTTACATTTACTGGGTTACTGTATATGTGTCATAGTCCTAGACCTCTCACAGACAAAGGAGAGTTTGTTCCAGTGTCTTTCTCACACTCACACACACACACACACACACTAGGTGGCATTCCACTGCTCTCGGTCTGGGTCCAGTTTCCCAAAAGCATCTTAAGGCTAAGTTCATCGTTAGAATGTTCGTAGGAGCATAGTGAAATCTCTGAGCTGTTTCCCAAAATCATCATTATTAACATTGCACTTGAAAACGCTGGTAATCTAACGTCTGCCTCAGACCACTTGTAGAGCAGCTAAGTGCGTCGTTAGATGCTTTTTTGCTCTCCCGCATTACTTTATACACAGAAGATCTCTGCTAAGCATAGAATCACATGGTTTATCCGTCTCTCTGTGACAACAAATATAAAGTTGCCCATGTCTTTGCAATTGTTATAAACAATCAATGTATAAAAAGATGGTTCAAATACAAACCAAGATGACTGCATTAAATTGTAAACAGTAGGCTATAGGCCTATTTCAATCATAGTGAAATACATTTCATGCTCAATCAATTGAGTTTTGTTTTGCTACATGTACTGTCATTTGTCTCAATATATTTCATGATGTCTAACCTAACATGTGCTCAATGATGTGCCAAATCGGTGATTTAGTGGATTTTTATTGGGTAAGCATTACAATAAGCTGCTTCAATATTTGCAGCCGTAGGTGGTAATATCTCTCTAGGAGCTCCTCCGTCATCAGTATTGTGAAATAATGTTAAGTAAAGATTTGAATGCTGATCCAAGAGCAGGCGCTCCCTTTATGTTGATAAAATCAGTATTGACACATGCTCCAACAATGCACTTAGCGACCGCTCTCTCCACGTGGTGTTTTGGAAACATGTTATATTATATCTTCAGCCGTTGTGAGATATATGTGAGTCATTATTATGAGTCATTATTATGAGATAGTAAGTCATTATTATGAGTCATAATTGGGTAAAGCCATTTGAATTCAATCACTTTTTGACAGTTTCACTTTTAATTTAAACAAAACTTTCCATACATGTTTGACCATCGAAGAGGTGGTCAGATAGGGACTTTTTGTTACCTCAATGCCAAAACATTCAGGAGATAAAAGTGTTCAAAGTTGACTCATTTTACATACCTCACCATACCATGAGACACCCATCTCTTCGTCACTGGAAAATAGAAACGGTTGAGTTTGATATCATTTTAAAGCATACAAATAGGGTTGTCAAATTATTTTTATCATTTCTTTAAAAAAACGTTTTTTATAAAAACTATACAATTGTTCATTTTTTTTCATGTCAATTATCTAAATATAAATGTATGGTTTTTGAATTTTTTTATATTCACATATGTTGTAGCTTAGACCTACCTACCTTACATCATCTGAGGTTTTTGTGTTGTGCTCGCCATCGGTTGAGACACAACATGCTTTTGAATACAGGGTGGGTGTCATTTCAATCATAAATATAATTTATAGAATGGACCCTTCAGACCACTGCAATTTAGCTGGTACACCACTGACATTTAAATTAAAATGTTAGCTTCTAATTACTACCACAAAGATGGCGGCCGGTCCACCCACCGTTGTCCACCCAATCAACTATCCCCCATAGTACAAAAGTTGACCTATTCTGTGCGAGAAATAAATATTCTAAACATAGTCTGGGACAGTTGTGGGATGCAACAGATCAGAACGTTTAGCTTAAAATGTTGATAAACTATTAGGCTATTTATTCACATTATAAGCGCCGCAATGCGCACACGGCAGTAGGCTATATGCAGGAATGTTCCATTAGCGGGAAAATACCATTATCAAAAGTGACCGCAAATGCGATTATTAATGCTTTTATTATAAAGGAGCATTTTTATGGGGAAAAATGCTAATATATCATTCACAAGTGATAGGCTAATATTGTCACGCATCAGACTATTCCTGATTTAATCTTGTCTTTACATTTACTAAATGATATATGGTAAATTTGTTTCGATTTAGAATGGACCGTTATCATGCACCTGTCTCGAAACAGAGGCAGGGGAAAAATGCATGTAATCTCTGCACTTAAATATCGAATGGAGGACGCTTTTCCTGTGGTTCATTTTCATGCCAGCCAGGTAGACTACTCCTGTTGTAAAGAGAAGCCATGTGCTTAATATTAGAAAAGTTGAGAAATAAATCTAGTAGGCTTAGCCTATGGAAAGCTGATGGGATCCTCTATTAAAAAGAAGAGGCCATCACTCTGTTTTCTCGTGCATTTGCATAGCCTATAGAAATGTTGTGCAACATGAGCTCATGCTGAGTACCAGGCAGGTAGCAAGTCTGAGAGGCTACTAGTGACCATCAGCAGCATCAGAGTTTGGAGAAGCCTAATTACCATGACTAAACGGTCACTTGGCATTTGACTGCCTTCATGACTGCCGGTGTGGCGGTAATACGCTCACCGTAACAGCCCTAGCTGTGACTCCTTCTCTGTATGTGGTGTTGTGATAAGCTCTGTTGCTTCCCAGCTCGCCCAGTGTTTGGCCTGTTTATACCACATGAGTAATGCTGGGGGTAGCTGGGTCGCAGGTAGGGGAGCTAGCGACGGTATATAAACCGTTATAATGACGGTTAAGAAATATGTAATTCTTGTGCTCATCAGATGAAGTCCTGCATTCCTGCTGGGCAGCTCCCCTATAGATGACCACTGGACCACAGCCAACAGTCATTGAGTAGGAGATAATGGAGGATTTTAGTAAAAACACCTCAGAGAGAGGAGGAGCTAGGCTAGGGCTTTGAGCTCAAACACTAGCTGTGCTGTGTGCCAGTTACAGAGCAAGTGGGTCATTTGATCTATTACTCATGTTGACATAACTTATGTAAGAGTCACACTGCCAGATCAGTGTGTATGGCCTTACATATGCCAAATGAGAAACTGTATAGCCTACTACTACTACTACTACTATCGTTAATAAAAGTTGTAGGTCTGTGTGTGTACTTTACCACCCAAGGCTATTGACTTTGAGTCAGGCAATGTGTGTTATTGCCTTGTTATTAGTGGAATACAGATGAAGTAACGTCCTAAAACGCCACACAGCAGGGGAGTGGTTAGTGCTGTTCCTCATTGTGAAATCCACTTAGGCCTAAATCTCCTCCTGTTAGGATACCTGCTGCTCTTCCCAGTGACAGTCTCTGAAGTTCCAGGTCTGCCAGGTCAGCTACTGGTGGGAAGCATCTAAGTAGATCTCACACACACACACTCTCTCACCTACACACCGAGTGGCTATGGTGCATTCTGCCTGTCCGCTCTTCTCGGCACTAAGCTGTCATAATGTCTTTGAAGGAGGGCAGCGGAGCATTTAATTCGGTTACAGATCTGAGTTGATGCTCTCCGATCTGTGAGGTACCACCAGAGCTCCAACTAACCAACAGGAAACTGCAGGAACGCAACGCTCAGCTCCGCTCAGCTCCCCAGGGGCAGTGTAATGAAAATCTAAACCTCAGTCACACATACGCAGGGCCTGACGTCAATAAAGCTCTGTTACGTATAGAGCCTGTAGGAGAGATGTATAAACCCATAGCTTCAATACTCAACAGAGGATAGAGAGAGAAAGGGGCCATTTGTGTGTGACACAGCTGTGTGTCGGGTGTGTTAAATTGAGCAAAAATATTATTCTGCTAGTTTCGAGGGATTACTTTTTTCACCCCCTTTGGCTAGATAACATTGTGGAAGTTTGACAAGTTCTGTGTAACATTAATTTCTGTACTGTGACTAATTGGTTGGTTGTGAGTTTTAAATGTTTTCTTTTTTAACCCTCCTTATCCATGTTTCTCTTCCCTGCAGAGAGGAGTCAGTAGTACCCTGCAGTGCTGAACTGAGCCGAACCGAGCCAAGCGGATCTGAACTGAAGTCCTCATTGCATCGCGTCTCAGATGGAACTGAAGGTGTGGGTGGACGGAGTTGTGCGCGTGGTCTGTGGCCTATCAGAGGAGACTTCCTGCCAGGATGTGGTCATCGCACTGGCTCAGGCCATTGGTCAGTATCTCAGTCCCTCTTCCTCTCTGGGGAGCGAGTTCTTTCCCTCTAAACCCTACGGCTCTTTCCAAACCAACCCCGACTAGCCCCTACTACACCATAGGCACTTTAGATTTAAAAGAATAGGATGGGCATAATCGATGTGGTGAAAATCCCACTGATAGGGTAAGGTGGGACCACTGTGTTATTTATTTCTTCCACCTATCCTTCCTTTCTGACCTCAATGAAGTGCTAAGGGGGAATGGTGCTAGGGGTCGACTTGGTATGGAGCAAGCTTCTGTCACCACACCCTCAGGCTCTATTGAAGCCACATACTGCAGTGCCAAAAACTAAACCCCACTGCCAGGTCATTAGGGAGAGCTTGTCATTTCAGTTTGTTTGAACATGTTTATACGTTGTATAAGACTTATATTCGTCATTGCTGAGAGAAGAGAGAGTTGAGTTAAGGACAGAAGAACTAGAGTTTAGAGTCTTGTATAGACATCAGCCATATGCCCATAGCCAGAGAGAGTGCAACGAGCTGTTAATGATTTGTGCTAATTTTATGTTGTTTCAGTTTTCTGACTCTCTCTTCCTGCTACAGGTCAGACGGGTCGCTACGTGCTGATCCAGAGACTGAGAGATTCAGAGAGGCAGCTGTTAGCCAACGAAAGGCCCCTAGAGTCCCTGGCCAAGTTGGGCCAGCACGGCAACGACGTCCAGTTCTTCCTGCGCCGCACCGGCCCCAGCAGCAGCAATGGACCAGGGTCTGGCTCTGGCTCCACCCAGGAACGGGTTGCCCCTCTTTCCCTGCCCAAACACCCCGAACCAGAGCCCCTCAAACGCACCCAGCCCAAGAAGTCCCTCACCTTTAACCTGGGGCCCTCCACCTCCCCCAGAACCAAAGCCAAGCAGCTCATTAGAAAGTCTCCCTGCGACTCCCCCAAAGAGAGGTCCTCACCCAGCCCCATTCCTCCCCACCATGCTACCTCCCCCTCCTCCCACTCCCCCTCTCCCTCCCCCCACTCTCCCTCCCCTCTCGTGGGCCTGTCCAAAGAGGAGGTTTTCCAGCAGATTCTTCAGCAGCAGGAGAGGCTGAGGGCCTTTGAGGCCCAGCTGGAGGCCATGGAGAGAGACTCTCGGTCCAGGAACAGGGCCTCCCCGGCCTCCTCTCCTTCCCCTGTCCCAGAGGCTCGCATCCAGGAGGAGATGGAGGCTCTGGAGCAGGCAGCCAGGAGAAACCAGGCCGAGTTGGTCCACGAGACATTCTGGGAGGAAGAGCTGCAGGCAGAGGTGGAGAGGGAGAGGGGGATGAGGAGGAGGCTGGGGGAGCTCCATGCCAAGATGGACGACTGCGGCCGGCGACTTCATGACTTCTCGTCTCGCTCCGCCCAGCTGGAGCAGGCGATCAAATGGAAGAACCTTGGGGGTGGTGCCCATGCTGGGAGGGCCAATCAGGCGGGGGGTGAGGAGTCGCTAGGGGCGATGAGGGCGGAGCTACAGAGCCAGGGGAGGCACAGCGAGGAGCTGGAGGGGGAGTTATCGGAGACGGACAGGGCTCTGGGGAAGGCTGAGTCACTGCTGCAGGTAAGGAGAGAGGGCAGGGCCCTGGAGAGAGGGGTTTAGCTCGCAGTCTCCTTCACCCACACTCCTATCCAGTATCCACGAGAAGGTTGTAGTTCAGTGGTACCCAAATGGTGGATCAGTGCTGTGGGACAAACTGATTGAGACCTGGGAAACCAAGTGAGCCAATCAATGACATTAATCAGTCAATTAATGGTGTTCTGCAGCTTAATGATCCTTGATCAAGGCAAATCGTGTTATCATAAGAACATTTGAAACACTTTATCAAAACATTTTGCGAACCACTGGTGTAGCTACCATCTCTCACCCCTTCTTGCCAGCACACTGCAGCAAACACACACACATACATTCATCAGTGCAAGGACACTCAACAAACAAATAAATATGGTCTCTGTCTCCAATGGTGATGGGAAAACCTATATTTATTGGGGAGAAAAATGCTTACCATTTACACAATGTTTTGTACTTAAATCAAACGTGTACCTAAATGTATGAATGTTTGCTATGAATTGTAATGGGACCCCTCTTAACTGTCTTTACTGGTATGATTGGCTGTGACAGCTTAGTTCTCATCTGGACTGATTAGATACACTCCCCCATATCTGTACTCTCATTTGTATCACATTGACAGTACCTGTACTTCCTTATATTCTTGTATCTGAAATGGAGAAAAATTTAAAAAACAAAATAAAGGTCATTAATCCATTGCACAAGTGCATTTTTTTGGCTTGACTTTGCCACAAGCAGGTCTGTCAGTGTTTGCTGCTAGTTGTAGACAGTGATGTGGTTGTTGTATGTAGCTAATGATATTCTAATGTATTTCATATGGGTTGAGTGCATTTGCTACATCCCACATTAAGACGGGGCCATTGGCGCTGTTAGACCATTTCAACCCATCTCATTGTGATCCATAAGTACTGACTGTGCTATAGGCATGCTATGAAAACGGATTATAAGACCATGAAAATCTCATTTGGTATCAGTTTGTCAGCTGAGTAGGAGTGTGACTTTGTGATTAAGTTTGTGGTCTATATAGTCATGACTGACCCTTATTTAGTCAGTCACAAGTTGGCCTTATTTATAAAACCCTCTTGGGGGGGTGAGGCCTATCTGAGATACCTACTGCAGCCCTCATCCTCCACATACAACACCCGTTCTGCCAGTCACATTCTGTCAAAATCTAATTTTATTTGTCACGTACGTGTTTAGCTGATGTTATTGCAGGTTTAGCAAAATGCTTGTGTTTCTATCTCACAGTGCAGTAATATCTAACAAGTAATATCTAACAATACACACAATCTAAAGTAGAGGAATGGAATTAAGAATATATAAATATTTGGATGAGCAATGTCAGAGCGGCATAGACTAAAATACAGTAGAATAGGATAGAATACAGTATATAAATATGAGATGAGTAATGCAAAATATGTAAACATTATTAAAGTGACTAGTGTTCCATTATTTCAAGTGGCCAGTGATTTCAAGTCTATGTATATAGGGCAGCAGCCTCTAATGTGCTAGTTATGGCTATTTAACAGTCTGATGGCCTTGAGATAGAAGCTGTTTTTCAGTCTCTCGGTCCCAGCTTTGATGCACCTGTACTGACCTCGCCTTCTGGATGATAGCGGGGTGAACAGGCAGTGGCTTGGGTGGTTGTTGTCGATGGTGATATTTTTGACCTTCCTGTGACATCGGGTGCTGTAGGTGTCCTGGAGGGCAGGTACTTTTCCCAAGGTGATGCGTTGGGCAGACCGCACCACCCTCTGGAGAGCCCTGCGGTTGCGGGCGGTGCAGTTGTTGTACCACGCGGTGATACAGCCGGACTGGATGCTCTCTATTGTGCATCTATAAACGTTTGTGAGGGTTTTAGGTGCCAAGCCAAATTTATTCAGCCTCCTGAGGTTGAAGAGGCGCTGTTCCGCCTTTTTCACCACACTGTCTGTGGGTGGACCATTTCAGTTTGTCAGTGATGTGTACGCAGAGGAACTTGAAGCTTTCCACCTTCGCCGCTGCTTTTCCGTCGATGTGGATAGGGCGGTGCTCCCTCTGCTGTTTCCTGAAGTCCACGATCAGCTCCTTTGTTTTGTTGACGTTGGGTGACAGGTTATTTTCCTGGTACCACACCCCCAGGGCCCTCACCTCTTCCCTGTAGGCTGTCTCGTCATTGTTGTTAATCAGGCCTACTACTGTTGTCATCTGCAAACTTGATGATTGAGTTGGAGGCATTCGTGGCTACGCAGTCATGGGTGAACAGGGAGTACATGAGGGGGCTGAGCATGCATTCTTGTGGGGCCCCAATGTTGAGGATCAGTGAAGTGGAGGTGTTGTTTCCTACCTTCACCACCTGGGGGCGGCCCGTCAGGAAGTCCAGGACCCAGTTGCACAGGGCGGGGTTCAGACCCAGGCCTCGAGCTTAATGATGAGCTTGGAGGGTACTATGGTGTTGAATGCTGAGCTATAGTCAATGAACAGCATTCTTACATAGCTATTCCTCTTGTCCAGATGGGATAGGGCAGTGTACAGTGCGATGGCGATTGCATCGTCTGTGGATCTATTGGGGCAGTAAGCAAATTGGGGCGGGTGTCAGGTAAGGTAGAGGTGATTTGATCCTTAACTAGTCTCTCAAAGCACTTCATGATGACAGAAGTGAGTGCTGCGGGGTGAAAGTCATTTAGTTCAGTTACCTTTGCTATCTTGGGTACAGGAACAATGGTGGACATCTTGAAGCATGTGGGGAAACAGAATGGGATAGGGAGAGATTGAATATGTCTGTAAACACTCCAGCCAGCTGGTCTGCGCATTCTCTGAGGACGCGGCAAGGGATGCCATCTGGGCCGGCAGCCTTGCGAGGGTTAACACGCTTAAATGTCTTACTCACGTTGGCCACGGAGAAGGAGAACCCACAGTCCTTGGTAGAGGACGGAGTCGGTGGCACTGTGTTATGCTCAAAGCGGGTGAAGAAGGTGTTTAGCTTGTCGGGAAGCAAGACGTTAATTGTCGCAGTGGGTACAACATCTCCTATACACTTCCTGATAAACTCAGTCACTGTATCAGTGTATACGTCTATGTTGTTCTCAGAGGCTACCCGGAACATATCTCAGTCCGCCTGATCAAAACATTCTTGAGGCGTGGATTCCTATTGGTCAGACCAGTGTTGAATAGTCCTTAGCACGGGTACTTCCTGTTTGAGTTTCTGCCTATAGGAAGGGAGGAGCAAAATGGAGTGGTGATCAGATTTGCCGAAGGGAGGGCGGGGGAGGGCATCCTGGAAGTTGTAGTAGCAGTAGTTGAGTGTTTTAGCAGCTCGAGTACTGCAGGCAATGTGTTGATAGAACTTCGGTAACGTTTTCCTCAAATTTAATATGTAGTTTCCAGTTTGCATAAAGTCCAGTGAAGTTCTTTGAGGGCCGTCGCTGTATCGGTTTGAGGGGGAATATACACGTCTGTGACTAACCAAAGAGAATTCTCTTGGGAGGTAATACGGTCTGCATTTGATTGTGAGGTATTCTAGGTCAGGTGAACATAAAGACTTGTTATCACAACCATAACATGAGTAGTTATCACAACCATAACATGAGTAGTTAACCATGAAACAGGAAAACTCCGGACTGAGGGGTAGCTCCGGACTGAGGGGTAGCTCCGGACTGAGGGGTAGCTCCGGACTGAGGGGTAGCTCCGGACTGAGGTGATAGCTCATGACTGAGGTGATAGCTCATGACTGAGGTGATAGCTCATGACTGAGGTGATAGCTCATGACTGAGGTGATAGCTCATGACTGAGGTGATAGCTCATGACTGAGGTGATAGCTCATGACTGAGGTGATAGCTCATGACTGAGGTGATAGCTCATGACTGAGGTGATAGCTCATGACTGAGGGGTAGCTCAGGACTGAGGGGTAGCTCTGGACTGAGGGGTAGCTCTGGACTGAGGGGTAGCTCTGGACTGAGGGGTAGCTCAGGACTGAAAGGCAGCTCATGCAGCTCCTGACTGGCGGGCGGCTCTGGCGGCTCCTGACTGGCGGGCGGCTCTGGCGGCTCCTGACTGGCGGGCGGCTCTGGCGGCTCCTGACTGGCGGGCGGCTCTAGCGGCTCAGGACAGATGGGCGCTCAGACGGCGCTGGGCAGACGGGCGGCGCTGGGCAGACGGGCGGCGCTGGGCAGACGGGCGGCGCTGGGCAGACGGGCGGCGCTGGGCAGACGGGCGGCGCTGGGCAGACGGGCGGCGCTGGGCAGACAGGCGGCGCTGGGCAGACGGACAGTTCAGACGGCGCAGACGGACAGCTCAGACAGCGCTGGACAGACGGCAGACTCTGGCCTGCTGAGGCACACAGTAGGCCTGGTGCGTGGTGCCGGAACTGGTGGTACCGGACTGGAGACACGCACCACTAGGCGAGTGCGGGGAGCAGGAACAGGGCACACTGGACTCTCAAGGCACACTATAAGCCTGGTGCGTGGTACCGGCACTGGTGGTACCGGGCTGAGGGCACGCACCTCAGGGCGAGTGCGGGGAGAAGGAACAGTGCGCACAGGGCTCTGGAGACGCACAGTAAGCCTGGTGCGTGGTGTTGGCACTGGTGATACTGGGCTGGTGCGAGGAGGTGGCACCGGATAGACCGGACCATGAAGGCGCACTGGAGCTCTTAAGCACCGAGCCTGCCCAACCTTACCTGGTTGAATGCTCCCCGTAGCCAGGCCAGTGCGGCAAGGTGGAATAGCCCGCACTGGGCTGTGCTGGCGAACCGGGGACACCATGCCGTAAGGCTGGTGCCATGTACACCGCCCCGAGGAGACGCACTGGAGACCAGATGCGTTGAGCCGGCTTCATGGCACCTGGCTCGATGCCCACTCTAACCCGGCCGATACGAGGAGCTGGGATGTACCGCACCGGGCTATGCACACGTACAGGAGACACCGTGCGCTCTTCCGCATAACACGGTGTCTGCCCGTACTCTCGCTCTCCACGGTAAGCACGGGGAGCTGGCTCAGCCCCAAAATAAATTTTTGGGGCTGCCTCTCTGGCTTCCTTGCCAGCCGTGTTCCCTCGTAACACCGGTTCCCTTTCGCAGCTGCCTCCGCTCTCCTAGCTGCCTCCACCTGTTCCCATGGAAGGCGATCCCTTCCAGCCAGGATCTCCTCCCATGTGTAGCAACCCTTGCCGTCCAAAACGTCTTTCCATGTCCAGGAATCCTGACCATCGCTGCTGCTGCTTCCGCTGCTGCCCGTTACCACGCTGCTTGGTCCTTTTGTGGTGGGTGGTTCTGTAACGGCTTTCTTCTGTGGACGAAGGATCGGACCAAAGCGCAGCGTGGTTAGTGTTCATCATTTTTAATTAAAGCCAATAAACGTGAACACTACAAACTACAAAACAACAAAATGTGAAGAAGAAAAACGAAACAGTTCTGTCTGGTGCAGACACACAAAGACATGAAGACAACCACCCACAAAACCCAACACAAAACAGGCTACCTAAATATGGCTCCCAATCAGAGACAAACGACTAACACCTGCCTCTGATTGGGAACCATATCAGGCCAAACACAGAAACAGGAAAACTAGACACACAACATAGAATGCCCATTCAGCTCACGTCCTGACCAACACTAAAACCAAAGAAAACACAAAAGAACTATGGTCAGAACGTGACAGCGAGAGAGCCATGTTAGAATCCCTGATGTCTCTCTGGAAGGAAGTCCTTGCCCTGAGATCGTCAACTTTATTATCCAGAGACTGAACATTAGCGAGTAATATATTCGGAAGCGGTGGGTGGTGTGCGCGCCTCCTGAGTTGGACTAAAAGTCCGCTCTGAGTACCTCTGGGATCAGTTCAATTGCCCTGGAGGGTACGAATAAACGATCCGTTTCGGGAAAGTCGTATTCCTGGTCGTAATGCTGGTGAGTTACCCCCACTCTGATATCCAAAAGTTTATTCCCGGCTGTATGTAATAACACCAAAACATTCCTGGGCTAATTAGGTAAGAAATAACACATTAAAAAAACAAAATACTGGGCCTCCCGGGTGGCGCAGTGGTCTAGGGCACTTCATCGCAGCGCTAGCTGCCCCACCAGAGATTCTGGGTTCGCGCCCAGGCTCTGTCGCAGCCGGCCGCGACCGGGAGGTCCGTGGGGCGAAGCACAATTGGCCCAGCGTCGTCCGGGTTAGGGAGGGTTTTGCCGGTAGGGATATCCTTGTCTCATCGCGCACCAGCGACTCCTGCGGCGGGCTGGGCGCAGTGCGCGCTAACCAAGGGAGCCGGGTGCACGGTGTTTCCTCCGACGCATTGGTGCGGCTGGCTTCCGGGTTGGAGGCGCGCTGTGTTAAGAAGCAGGGCGGCTTGGTTGGGTTGTGTTTCGGAGGACGCATGGCTTTCGACCTTCGTCTCTCCCGAGCCCGTACGGGAGTTGTAGCGATGAGACAAGATAGTAATTACTAGCAATTGGATACCACGAAAATTGGGGAGAAAAGGGGGTAAAAAATAAATAAAAATACTGCAAAGTTTTCTAAGAGCTTGAAGCACGGCAGCCCTATCCATCCGCGCCATTCTCCGACACGAAGAATGTTAAAGGTCCCCAAAGCACACACATCCCTGAGTCGCTTCTCTTTTCAGTTCGCTGCAGCTAGCGACTAAAACTTGACAATTTGGTACAGGACCATAACTTGCTGGTCCTCCTCTGGTACAGGACCATTGCTTGCTGTTGCTCCTCTGGTACAGGACCATTGCTTGCTGTTCCTCCTCTGGTACAGGACCATAACTTGCTGGTCCTCCTCTGGTACAGGACCATTGCTTGCTGTTCCTCCTCTGGTACAGGACCATTGCTTGCTGTTCCTCCTCTGGTACAGGACCATTGCTTGCTGTTCCTCCTCTGGTACAGGACCATAACTTGCTGTTCCTCCTCTGGTACAGGACCATTGCTTGCTGTTCCTCCTCTGGTACAGGACCATTGCTTGCTGTTCCTCCTCTGGTACAGGACCATTGCTTGCTGTTCCTCCTCTGGTACAGGACCATTGCTTGCTGTTCCTCCTCTGGTACAGGACCATTGCTTGCTAGCAGTGCTGAGTGATAAACCTACATTTCAGTTATTATTTATTTGTTTTTACTAATTGATTGACCTTTGTTCATTTTATTTGAATTCCATTTAGTTCGTTTTTTTTTCTGTGAGGCTGTGCACAATTTTTCTAGAGATAAATCATATCAGCCTGAACTGTGCGATGTAGTAGGGAGTTATAGTTTCCAACAGGCCAATATTCTACATAGTTTAGCGCAGAAATTGTGGTAATAAACTGAAATAGGCCTAAAACAAATGTAATATACACAACAACTGAAATATTTTATTAAAGTAATGTGAATAAATGATTGTTGATAAGTGATAAGAAGTCATGGGCAGTCACTACCATCATGGGACTTGTTTTGTTCTGTGTAGCAGCATTCAACCCACATAGTGCATTTAATGTCTTAAAAGATTATCAAACAGAAATCAAACCGACCTCAAAAAGCACTAATCTCTCAGCATTGCTTGCTGGTACACCTCTGGTACAGGACTATAGCTTGCTGGTACACCTCTAGTACAGGACCATAGCTTGCTGGTCCACCTATGGTACAGGTTCCTAGCTTGCTGGTCCACCTCTGGTACAGGACTATAGCTAGCTGGTACATTTCTGGTACAGGACCATACAACCATACAGTACATGACCAAAAGTATGTGGACACCTGCTGGTCGAACATCTCATTCCAAAATCATGGGCATTAATATGGAGTTGGTCCACCCTTTGCTGTTATAACAGCCTCCACTCTTCTAGGAAGGCTTTCCACTAGATGTTGGAACATTGCTACTGGGACATGCTTCCATTCAGTCAAAAGGGCATTAGTGAAGTTGGGCACTGATGTTGGGCGGTTAGGCCTGGCTCGCAGTCGGCATTCCGATGCATCCCCCATTGTGTTTGATGGGATTGAGGTCAGGTCTCTGTGCAGTCTAGTCAAGTTCTTCCGCACCGATCTCATCAAACCATTTTTGTGCATAGGAGCATTGTTATGATGAAACAGGAAAGGACCTTCCTGAAACGGTTGCCACAAAGTTGGAAGCACAGAATGGTCTCTAGAATGTGATTTGTGTGCTGTAGCGTTAAGATTTCCCTTCACTGGAATACAGCCCCAGACCATTATTCCTCCTCCGCCGAACTTTAGTTGGCACTATGTATTCAGGCAGGTAGCTTTCTCCTGGCATCCACCAAACCCAGATTTGTCCGTCAGACTGACAGATGGTGAAGCGGGATTCATCACTCTAGAGAACAAGTTTCCACTTATCCAGAGTCCAATGGCGGTGAGCTTTACACCACTCCAGCTTGGCATTGTGCATAGTGATCTTAGGCATGTGTGCGTGCGGCTGCTCGGCCATGGAAACCCATTTCATGAAGCTTCTGACAAACAGTTCATGTGCTGACGTTGCTTCCAGAGGAACCCCCCCTCTTTCTGTCTGTCTCTCTCTCGACTGTTCTGACATGATTGACTAGGCACAAGTGGAAAGTCGATTGGATTAATTGATTAGTTTGCTTGTGTGTGTCAATGTTTAATTGATGGAGGAAAGGTTGATGTTGGAAAGACCAGTGTCGTCTTCTCTTCCACCTAGTTCAATTTAATTTCACCTTTATTTAACCAGGTAGGCTAGTTGAGAACAAGTTCTCATTTATAACTGCGACCTGGCCAAGATAAAGCAAAGCAGTTCAACACATACAACAACACAGTTACACATGTAATAAACAAACATTCTGTCAATAATACAATAGAAAAAGTCTATAAACAGTGTGTGTAAATGAGGTAGGATAAGGGATGTAAGGCAATAAATAGGCCATAGTGGCGAAATAATTACAATATAGCAATTAAACACTGGAGTGATATATGTGCAGAAGATGAGTGTGCAAGTAGAGATACTGGGGTGCAAAGGAGTAAAATATATAACAGTATGGGGATGAGGTAGTTGGATGGGCTATTTACAGATGGGCTATGTACAGGTGCAGTGATCTGTGAGCTGCTCTGACAGCTGGTGCTTGAAGTTAGTGAGGGAGATATGATTCTCCAGCTTCAGTGATTTTTGCAGTTCGTTCCAGTCATTGCCAGCAGATAACTGGAAGGAAAGGCTGCCAACGGAGGAATTGGCTTTGGGGGTGACCAGTGAAATATACCTGCTGGAGCACGTGCTACGGGTGGGTGCTGCTATGGAGACCAGTGAGCTGAGATAAGGCGGGGCTTTACCTAGCAGAGACTTTTATAGATGACCTGGAGCCAGTGGGTTTGGAGACGAATACGAAGCGAGGGCCAGCCAACGAGAGCATACAGGTCACGGGTAGTATATGGGGCTTTGGTGACAAAACGGATGGCACTGTGATGGACTGCATCCAATTTGCTGAGTAGAGTGTTGGAGGCTATTTTGTAAATGACATCGCTGAAGTCAAGGATCGGTAGGATAGTCAGTTTTACGAGGGTATGTTAGGCAGCATGAGTGAAGGATGCTTTGTTGCGAAATAGGAAGCTGATTCTAGATTTAATTTTGGATTGGAGATGTTTAATGTGAGTCTGGAAGGAGAGTTTACAGTCTAACCAGACACCTAGGTATTTGTAGTTGTCCACATATTCTATGTCAGAAATTTAAACTGATGGGTGTCTATACAGTCAACACGTACTTTACTGATCATGACAAGCTTATGAACTGTATGGTCAGGATTGTTACACTTTTGCAGCCAGCAGTGGCTTTCTAGATGTATACAGCAGGTGACTGGCTGTTAATAAATGATGATGAGCGTCTGACCTCTGAGATGCATGCTCTGGATGTTACTGTACTCTTGTGGTGGGAATATGAATTACAGCCTTTGAAAGCCCAACATCAGCCAGTCTGTATTTGTTCTAATGATTATGTAACCTAAGTAACCTTGCAAATTACATTTCATGTCTTCCAGTTGGCTGTATATCTGTGGTTGATTTATATTCCAGCTTGCATATTTGGGAGGTAGTCCTAGAAAACAAAGGAGGTGATTCATGCAATAGAAACATCTCACCATTTCTTGAATTATATGTATCTAAATCCAAATATTATTGAACCTGTCCGATGTACACTTCACAGTGTCAAACACATTTCTAATGGTGTATAATATTAATAGAACGAGATAAACGAAGAGAATGCGAAGAGATTGGTTAATTGAAGCCCAAACCTAACTTTAGACCTATCCAACACCTATAGAATCATCAAGTGCATCGGTGTAGGGGCTAGGAGTCTATCTGGGATTGGGTGTGACTGCCCCCCCCTCTCTGTGTCCCTCCCCAGGAGAAGCAGGAGGAGTTGGAGGAGCTGAACAAGGAGTTGAGGCAGTGTAACCTGCAGCAGTTCATCCAGCAGGCGGGAGTCCTGCCGACACACACACATTCACGCACAGACCTCAGCGACCAGCTGGACCAGCTAGAACTGGCTCATCTGCTACAGGAAAGATACAGGAACGGAGGTACAGACACACACACACACACACACACACACACACACACACACACACACACACACACACACACACACACACACACACACACACACACACACACACACACACACACACACACTTTCTCTCTCAGAAGATTGCTCCTCCTTAACCTCCGTCTCTCTCCACCAGGCCTGGGCCTGCTCCCCTCAGAGTCGCCACCCCGGCCCACAGCCAAGCAGTTCCTGGGACACCCCCGCAACCTGCAGAACCCGCTGGTGTCCAGCCTCCACCCAGAGGGTGTGTATGTGTGACAATACCTGCCGCTACCCCGCCCTGTCCCACTCCGGCCTTCCCATGCCTCAGCTTGATGTTTTGGGCCATACCTGGCGACCACACCCATCTGTTCTGGTACTAAGGGTGAAGGTCCAAGCATGGAGCCCCCATCCCCCTCTTAGCCCCCCCAGGTTTCCCTTAACCTTTTGC